>NC_053125.1:28113991-28138991 GCF_010015445.1 Perca fluviatilis | reverse complement strand
TATGTGTGGCCCCAATGGGAGTTCATGTCCTACTTACAAAACAAGTACAACATACTAACCCTTTTTTTTTTCTTTCCTGCTCATTCTCTTCCTTCCTCCTCGATTTGCACACATTTCCTCCCCTTCCTCGTAACACTTTCCCTCTGGTTTCTCTGTAGTGGAGTTATGTTGTTGATGGAGCACCGGGTTTCTTCTCTGAATTATTCAGAAACATTAAAGTCACGCTCATGTTAACAACAGAGTCTCTCTGCCATGTTTTATTCAGTCTGCTTCAGATACACTGAGCTCACACACTTCATTATTGTGCTATTGTATTATTTTTTGGGGGCATTTTTAGGCCTTTATTGAACAGGACAGACTTGAAAGCGGAGAGAGAAGGGGGGAATGACATGCAGCAAAGGGCCTCAGGTCGGAGTCGAACCCGCGGCCGCTGCGTCGAGGAGTAAACCTCTATACATGGGCGCCTACTCTACCAGGTGAGATAACCAGGCGCCCAGTGCTTTTGTATTCTTTAAAGTCTTATAGAGTTTGTAATATAGACAAAAATCTTGAATATTATGTGCAGAACTTTACAGGTGCAGGCAGTTATGCAAACATTATCATCTGAATACATGACTAGCGTTAGCATGGGCTAGGTTGGAAGAAGTATTCAAAAAAAGTAGTAATACAGCAGTGTAGAAATACAAATTTCATCATTTTTCATGTAAAAACTTCCTGGTTTTTCTTTTAATTTTGTAAGTGAAGAAAGTCTCAGTTTGTTTGTACCACTTAGTTTTGTGTGAAACCGCTCGGTGAACTACATATCTCGTCTCACATAATATACGTCAGCTTGCTTAATGCTCGGCTCGCTCGCTAGCTAGTTTAGCTCTGTTCCACAACACATAACATCTTACCTGATGTGTTTTATCCAGCATATTTTTATCGGACGAGAAGCGAAAGAATGAACAAGATGTCTGCTGCTCGTGTGAGTAACATTACATCCCGTTACAAAACACACATCGCACCTGCTTCTGCGCAAAGTCGCTTACGAGTTCTCTTTCTTATGCTGCGTTCCAGGCAACCCGTAACCCGTGTTTTCACAACCTTCTGATTAACGGTGAGAAATAGAAAATAGGCAACATACAGTAATTCCGCACATTGTAATCAAAACAATACACATACGATTGTGTACTACTACAGGTTATGTTTATTAAATGAAGCCCAAAATATGTCGCCGACTAGAAATCGCTTGTATCAGCTAGCGCTAGCTAACGTCAATGTTAGGTACCCGCTAGCTAACGCTAACACTAGCTAGAAGGGTTTGTCGTGACTTTGTCTGGAACGCCACCAAGTCGTGTCTTGAAGTCGTAACTTACGAGCTAAAAATTGTGTCTGGAACGCAGCATTATCTGGTCAGTCTGACATCATGTTGCCTGAGCTCATCACTATTCATGAGCTCACCCAGTTGGGCTGGGTAAAGGATTCTGACAGCCAGCCTCTCATTGGCTAGCTGTTAGCCAATCAGATTCAAACAGCTTTGCTCGTTGAATATTAATGAGAACTGGCACAAATCGAGCTAAGTCTTCCTTTAGGCTTTCTATACCACGCTAGAATGGCTTGAAACAAGGTAAACAAGGCATTTTTTCCACAAAATGTTTTTACAGAGTCCACGGTAGAACTTCAGACATTACCACAAAGTAATGAAATACGTGTGGCAGGGCACCTTTAATGCATTAGTAAAAATAATTTAATGATATAATATAATAATAGTATAACAGTCACAGTGGACAGTTTTATATATATATATATATATATATATATATATATATATATATATATATATATATATATATATACTTTATACTATATATATAATATTTTAAACCATATTTTACTGATGATACTTAACATACTTTTACTAAAAGTACTTTTAAATGCAGGACTCTTACTGTAACAGAGTATTTTTACTGTGTGTATTAGTACTTTTACTGCAGTAAAGGATCTGAATTTCTACACCACTGACTATTACTACTATTACTATAGTTACTAGAGTTTGTTTTACTTCTTTTCATTTTTTTTTTAAATGAGCAGCAAACAATATGAAAACATGACGAGGGACTTCACATTTAAATCCTTCTTCTTGATCTGGCTCGGTGCCAAAATAGACGCACCGTCTTCGGTGATGACGTCAGGACTGTGCTTGGGTTCTGATTGGACGGCTGTGACCTAGTTTAAAGGTTTAAATGCCCACCCACCCTCAGCCGAGCCCCCCGCGCCACCCCCCCCTCCTTCGTTCTCTTCCAAGCTCCAACAGCCACAGCGCGAGGACGACTTCACAGCTGGAGCTGAAGGACACCTGTTGCCACGGAAACATTACCAGCGGGAAAAGAATACAAAGCAAACAAAAGAAGGTCAGTTTTTACAAGTAAAAGTCCTGTGAGTACAAAAGTATTCATCAAAATTGTACTGTACAGTGATTAAGTAAATGTACTTAGCTAGTTACTTTCCACAACTGATATTATCTTTGCTAACAACGTTTAGCTAGCTAGTTTATGGTGAGCTTAGTATACATTTCAAGTTGCTATGATCTAGCTAGTGTCTTTCCTGTGATATATTGGCTATATGTTCAATAATATATAATGATTAGAGTCACCCAAGCAACACCTCAGAGAGGTACGTTTGATTATTTTAAGTTTAAATTAGCTTTTTTATCATATTTCTTTCCTGCAGTAGGCTTTGTTTTGAGTCTTAATTTTTTCATTTGTCGATTAAGTTTCACTCCATTTAATGGTACTTTCAAAAATGGTATACGTGCAGTTTAAGTGTCCCAAATTCCCCATACAATGTCCTTAATTATGAACCTGCTAAACCACCTGTTTAACAGGTGTTTGGGTTATCATTTGGGACACTAAACTGCACTTATACCCAAAAAATTTACATATTTATATGGCGAAACAGCATAAATGCCATTGTAAAATCTGTTCCATAAAGGGCTAACCTTAGATGGATGTAGGCTAACTTTAATATTTGACAGGATACTTGAAACCCCAAACTCAATGGAGTTGTCGCCATTGGCCTACAAAAAAAGAAAGCAAATGGTTTGTTGTTTGCTTAAACCGGGTCAATGTGTAACCCCTTGTGCACCCAAATACTCACGTGCATTGTTGTGTTTTAATGTGTACACATTGTTCTGGATTGACACGTAAAGGTCATCACACACTGATTGCACAAAGTTGAACCTCTCTGACGTATGTTTTCTTGGCTGCAGAGTGAGATAGAGGCCTACTAGCAGTTGGTGAAGCAATCAGTGTCATACCAGTATTGATTACAGCTTCATTTTCCACTTTCCACTGACATTATGGCAAAAGATAAATGGAGTAAAGGTGATGGAAAGTTTATATATACTTCGAGGCTGTCTCAAACCTCCTACTTGCACACTTCAAACACTTAGTTTTAAGTATGTAGTGTAGATAACGCAAAAAGTCAGAGCACTGACCCTACTCGCACCAAACGGTCGCCATCTTGACTACAAAACCTTGACCGTCAGCTGATTGGATGAACGCATCGCGTGGGTCTGGCTGCTAACCGAATTTCAAAACCGACCATAATGGGCGGCTCGTTTGGAATACGATCTCTTATTTTACGAAAATAGTTCACCGAAAAAGTGTTTCTGAAAACATTTTACGCGAGAAACAGGCCGTACTGTTGCTGAATCTTCATTTCAGATCGACAAAGATCAGTTCAATAGATTTTCGGCAGATTTTGAGTGGCGGCGAGCCGAGCGACCGCTACTCATTTGTATACAGGAAAGCCCGTATTTTGGCGGGCTGGAAAATCGCGTTCACGTGTTGCGTTGGTCCTGTTCGTCGAGACACAGCCCTACTCCAGGGCCGTTTTGGGCAGCATCTAAACTGAAATGAATGTAGGCCTAACTTAAATACTTTTCTCAGATCTAATGATTGTAGTTTGGACTTCTTCAGCTTTAAGTTTTGTCTTTAAGCTCTTTGAGTGTTATTTTATTTATGATCTGCTCCAGCTTTTCTAATGTTTTAGACACAGATATGGTGATATCTGTCGAAAATGATGTGAAAAAGAGACACAAAACTAGCACAAAGAGACACAAACCGACTACAAACTGATGCCAAATGACCACAGAGACCCAAAACAACCCCAAAGAAAACAAAAATGACCAAAAAGCGACACAACAAACCTACAAAGAGAAGAGACACAAAATGCATTTTTTTAATTGAAAAACATAAAATTTTCTTGAGGAAGGACGCCTGAAACCTCCCGCCAAATTCACACCTAAGTCTTCCACAAAGCGAGGAAATGCACTGTACGCCATTATAATTCAGAGGCAACTATTGTACTTTTTTTACTGATAACTTATGTTATTTTTCTGACTCAGATTAATGATACAAACATATACTCCACAAATGAAAGCAGCATTATTATTATTATTATTATTATTATTATAACATTAAATAATTGGGGATATTCTCACGCTAGCAGCATATAAAGTCATTAAAATTTGCTCCACCTTTACCAGCTGCAAGATTTTATTATAATATATATAATATTTATATTTTAATCCAGTGATAAAATGTAAATAATTCTGCAAAATGAGAACTTTTGCTTCCGGTAATTTAAGTTAGATTTTATGCTAATACTTTTGTACTTGTAACAGAGTAATTTTTTTATATTTTTACTACTTCTACTTAAGTAAATTATCTAAATATATCTTCAACCACTGGCTATAATTCAGCATTTTTTTCAGTTTGCTAGTTTCAAATCGCTTAATTTTTCCTTGTAGTTGTAACCAGCCTTTCAAAATAAAAGCTCTAGTTGTGGTTTAAGAGGATTTTTGTGAGCAGTTATTTTAGAAAAGCATTTCTTTTCAATTATCCTTTTCAAATGAAGTCAGACAATATTTTTGGAGCTGGTGTGTTTGACCTGGTTGTAATGGATAGCAGGCGACACACGGCTACTACACAGCAGGAGGTGGAGGGCTATTTATGGAGCACACACTCACACACACACTCACACACACACTCACACACACACTCACACACACTCACACACATACTCGCACACACTCACAGTCACACACGTACACACACTCACACACACACACTCACAAACATACTCACACACACACACATACTTACACACACTCAAACTCACAATCACATACACACACACACACACTCACAATCACACACATACACACACTCACACACATACATACACACACACACTCACACACACACAATCACACAATCACACATATACACACACATACTAACACACACACTCTCACACACAGACACACACACACACACACACACATACTCACACACACACACACACACTCACAATCACACACACACTCACACACACTCCCACATATACACAGAGTCACACACACACACACACACACACACACACACACACACACACACACACACAGTCACACACACACACAATCCCACATATACACACAGTCACACACACACACACACACACACACACTCTTGTCTCTTTCGGCCTCTTCGCCCCAGTAATGTGTCGTCTCATTTTTTTTAGCTTAAATCCAAGGAAATGGTGGACTTGGTTAAAATGTGGAAGAATAACAGCTGCAACAAACAACCAATTAATCACTCAATTCCCATTGGCTACCCGCCAACGTGGCTAACGGTATCACCACCATCGGCCAATGGCAACGTGCACCTGCATTTGTCGCGCGGCAGGGTGATAATTTCAGGCCCTGCCTTGTTCTGAGTTAAGGCCCAGGTATACTAGCTTTCAATCAGTCCCTCCAGAAAAATGCGCTCATGCGATCGCATAATTCAACGCATAATCAGCCAAAGTCCGCATATTTATGCGGGGCCGCTTTTCCAAATATGCCGCACTTTCGCCGCATAAATTGCCGATTTTCGCGCAAAATATGCGTGGCCTGCATGATTTCTTAACTCCCCGCATTTTCGTTGCAAAATAAGTCCCATAATATAGTATATCTCAGCAGAAAGTTGAAAAATGTTACTTCACACAAGAGCAGCCATTTCCCCCTGTTGCCATGGGAACGTTATGAAGTGACGTAATTACGTGAAGTGAACATCATCTAAAAGCAGGGTGTTTTTCTTTTTTTTTCTCTTTTTCATTCTCCTTTCTGCCTTCCTTCCTGCCTTCCTTCCTTCCTTCCTCCCTTCCTGCCTTCCTTCCTTCCTGCATCCTTCCTTCCTGCATCCTTCCTGCCTTCCTTCCTTCCTTCCTCCCTTCCTGCATCCTTCCTGCCTTCCTTCCTGCATCCTTCCTGCCTTCCTTCCTTCCTGCATCCTTCCTTCCTTCCTCCCTTCCTGCATCCTTCCTGCCTTCCTTCCTTCCTTCCTTCCTGCATCCTTCCTTCCTTCCTTTTTTCTACTCTCTTCTTTTTTTCTCCAAATTGGTCGAAGTTTTTGTCGCTATTTTCAAAAAAGAATTCTTTTTTTTTTACAAGTCTGTCACTTTTTACGAAGTTTTTGTCGCTGTTTTCTAAGTACTTGATACTATCTTCCACCTATTCTTGCCTTTAACTTACTTCTTTCTACCGACTTTTTCCAAGTTTTTACATTTTTCTTTTTAAGTTTTTGTTGCCTTTTTTTCCATCAGTGTTTAAATGTTTTTCAGTGACATGGCTGTTGTTTGGTAAATCTATCGCTGGTTCAGGGGGGTACAAGGCTTAAAAACACAAATCAAAAGGGGTACATTATTTGTTATGGTTTCAGTGTTTTATCTTTCTGTAACTTTCTGTAACTTTCTGTTCCCTGTTGTGTTGATGTACTCTGTTCTGTGTCTTGTGTGTTTTGGTTTATTCCTGTCTTCTCTGTTATCCCTTGTGTTGCCTAGTGTTGTGTCAAGTGTCTGTATTTAGGTTATGTCATGTTTTGTCTGTTTGTCCTGCTTCCTGTTTTATTTTGATACTCTGGTCTTCTGTCTTGTCATGTCTAGCTTTGCTTTCTGTTTCCCGCCTTTGTTGATTGTCCTGCCCCGCCCTGATGTGCTTCACCCGTTGTCTCACCTGTTTCTGATTTACCCATCACCTCATGTATGTAGCCTCTGTGTTCCCCTTGTCTTGTGTCGGATCGTTTTGTAGCCATGCCCTTGTGTTTCCTCCCTGTGCCTTGTGTTTGTGCCTGCGTCAGTTTGCTCCTGCCTATGTTTTTCCCGTCAGTTTATTTTTTGTGAGTTTTCCAGTCTTTGTACTGCCGCTTAGTGGTGGGCAGATCGAGGCTTTGTGAAACAATGAAACAGTTGAAGCAAATGTGCCATATTGTGTCGAGGCTTCGAAACAATCCGACACCCGTCTCACTTTCAGGTGTTGATCTGAAACAACCTTGACAACGAGCCATTAAAAAAATTTATTATTGTATTATTTTTCTAATATGTGAAGCTTGTAAGGCTTGTAGACCCCTCACTGTGCATAATGCTATTTTGGTCATAAAAAAATGAATATTAATAAAAGAAATCAAGCCACAATGTCTCACTTTTTTATAGATTTTCATTCAAAAATATTTATTTCTCTGCTGTGGAAGGACTTAGCCTACTTCGTTTTTTACAGATAATTTCTCCAGCCTTTGAAAAGATCCTCTCACAAGGGACACTTGTTGCTGGCATGCAAAGATATTTTTTAGCAAGGACATACAAATGAGGAAAGATTACTGCTCTCTCTTTCCAGTATGTTAGGGGATCATGAGTTCTGGGCAAAAACGCATAGTTGTGGTATTTTTTTCACTTCCACTGTGGCTTCAGCTGTAGCATTATGTATAATCTGGGTAATCTGTATTTTCTATATATCTGTCTATCTATCTATCTATCTATCTATCTATCTATCTATCTATCTATCTATCTATTAATGTGTCACTGTATGTAGGTCTATACTCTGTCTGTCTCAGTCTATCAGTCAATGTGCAAATTTAAATGTAAGCCTAAATATAACTAAACAACTCGCACTATGAATGTCACTATATCACCAAATATCCGCTATCTCAAAATCAAACTCCTCTCACAAAAACCCACGAGGTCAAGGTTCGTTGACTTCACTTTTATACTGATGTGCGATGTGTGTTCCCGACCCTGTCAATCAAACGCTGATTCATGCCACCTGTCGAAACACTCGTGAAACACTCCGATGCTTCATATAGCCGTAGTCACGTGAGATGGGTGTTTTGAATCACGCTTCGGATCAGTGTTTCGAAACATCTGCGCTTCGGGATCTCGACAAAGCTTCGGAACGTCAGTTTCACTTCAGCCATCCCTACTGCCGCTTTTTGTTTTTATTAAATCCTCCACTTCAACGTTTGCCTGCCTGCCTGCCTGCCTGCCTGCTCTCTCTGCATGTTGGGTCCTCTACTTCCCTCACCCGTAACATTATTGAAATAAGTTTGAGAACCTCTGCCCTATAGTGGATATACGATTCAATCCTCCAGGTACACGTAAAGTACGCAGGCAAGAATGTAAACAATGCCGTTCGTGCCGCCGCCGCTTGTCTATGTACCCCACTCCCTGTGTGCGCCTGCCGCCTGGAGGTACCTGGAGATACCTCTCAGCACTGCTGCGATACTCTGTGTTGTGTTAGATGTTAGGGCTGAAGTGCAGCGAGAAGGAGGCACGGGACGCTGGGTTGAAGATAGTGGCTGAGACCATCAGGATTTATTGTCGCAGAGAAGGCTGGTTTCATCATCCCATTATCGTAGGACATACAGTTATTTTTTTCATAAAAAATAATAGTGTCAAATAGTTCTGCGAAGCGAAATTAAATATAGCACTCTAACAATTATTAAATAAACCATCAAGTCGGGATTCATCCCTCAGCTAACGTTAGCCCACCGGCTAGCCACAATTGTTTAACCCCAACTCAATTTGCACACCAGTGAATTAAAACTAAATTGCAGTACTTGACCCTACAAACGGTAACTCCACACTTAAGTAAGCAACATGTGAACAAATGGGCCGAGTGGGTGCTTATCAATGTACATATTTACACTTTTATAGTATACGCCACCGATTAAGCTGCTTAACTTAACGTAGGACGTACAGTTTTTAACGAACTTGGCGGCCTACACAGATCAAGTGTAAACTACGGCGTCTCGTAAGGTACAAAAAAGGGAAAATTGCTGAACTGCATCTGTTATAGTAATGGCAACAGCGCCGCCTAGTGGCTTACTTAAAGTGCCCATATTATGAAAAAAACACTTTTTCTGGTGATTTGGGGTGTTCTTTTGTGTCTCTGGTGCTTCCACACACATACACACTTTGAAAAAACTCCATCCATGCTGTTTTGAGTGAGATACGGTTTCTGAATGTGTCCTGCCTTCAGTCTCCTGGTGAGCTGTTCAAAATCGGCTCGGACTGTGACGTCACAGTCCGAAATGAGCTGGCTAACCACAACCGTTAGCTCATTTAGCATGCTAACGCTAATGCTAAGCTTATGCTAACGCTAATGCTAACGCTAATGCTAACGCTAGCATGCTACGTCGTTCTCAATAGCAAAGCACTGCTACAACACACACAAGTTCACCATAATCTACAAAAGAACTACTTACATGTGCGCCCTCATTTAGAGGTCTCCCAGCTAATCCTGCCTTGTAACTGACCAAAGTTGGAGAAACAGGCTTTCTTTTACTTCTATGGAGCTAGCTAGCTGACATGCTCTACATCTGAGCTACTGAGCATGTGCGAGTGCAATCAAAGATAGTAGTGAAGAAGAAGATGAAAAGAGGTCTCACTCTGTAGCTAAAACAGAAACCAGGTGAAAAGAGGATCTGCAGCAGTGAGAGAGAGCTGTGCAGTACAACAACAATATGGTGTTTTTTGAAAATTAAACCATGTAAAACCTATTCTGGTACAACCTTAAAATACAGTTATGAACCTGAAAATGAGCATAATATGGGCGCTTTAAGGCTACTACCTTACATCTACACGTACCTGTTGTTAAAAAGCGAGTATATCTGGGCCTTTACTGGGAAAATTGTGACGTCTGATACTATATTTATATTTCAGAAACCCGCTGCCCGGCCAGGTGTTTCCTCCACAACTGTTCGTCCAACATGTCGTCTACAGCGCTGTTGAATCTGCTGCGTTGCGGTCGCTCCACCGTCACCAGACAAGCCTTCCTCACCGCGAGATCCTCACCAGGAACCTCCACGGCTTCAGGCCAGGTGAATCGATTCACGTGTGTACATTTATTACTGATTCATAGTCTCGCTTTGCCAGACCTTCCTCCACAGCGCTGCAGAGTGTTAAGGAGAAACTCAGGAGCAGCGCAACTCATTGATGACTTACACAGGAGCATTTAAAGTGCTCATGTTATGCTAATTTTCAGGTTCATAATTGTATTTAGATGTTTGAACCAGAATAGGTTTGTGTGGTTTAGTTTTCAAAAAACACCATATTTTTGTTGTACTGCAAATTGCTGCAGCTCCTCTTTTCACCCTGTGTGTTGAGCTCTCTGTTTTAGCTACAGAGTGAGGCATCGCGCTTCTGTTACATCTTTGTTGGGAGTCGCACATGTGCAGTACCTAGGTAAGGACTACTAGCCAGTCAGAAGCAGAGTATGAGGGCGTGCCCTGACAGTAGCTAGGTAAGGACTACTAGCCAGTCAGAAGCAGAGTATGAGGGCATGCCCTGACAGTAGCTAGGTAAGGACTACTAGCCAGTCAGAAGCAGAGTATGAGGGCGTGCCCTGACAGTACCTAGGTAAGGACTACTAGCCAGTCAGAACAGTGTTTTCAGTTGGAGATGGTAAGTCCCTTTGGGGGGACTTTGGGCTTTTTCACTTTGTAAACCTATAACATGACCCAAAACAGATATATAACAATAAAGGAAATGGGACAAGCCAAAAAGCATAATATGAGCTCTTTGATGAGCACTCACTTAAGGAGACAATTAAGCAGGCAGCACAGTTTAACCACTCAAGGAGTATTTAAACTCACGCTGGAGGTGTTACTGTTAGCTGAACATTAAACCAAGATATTGCAGGCGCCGTAGACACAGATACTAAAGAAAAGTTCACCCTCTCTGTCGCTCTCTCTCTCTGCTCTCTCTCTCTCTCTCTGCCTCGCTCTCGGTCTCTCTCTCTCTGTCTCTCTCTCTCTCTCTTCCTCTCTCTTTGTCTCTCTTTGTCTCTCTCTCTCTGTCTCTTTCTCTCTCTCTCTGTCTCTCTCTCTCTCTCTCTCTCTCTCTCTCTCTGTCTCTCTCTCTCTCCTGTCTCTCTCTCTCTCTCTGTGTCTCTGTCTCTTCTCTCTCTTTCTCTCTCTCTCTCTCTTTCTTCTTTTTTTTTTCTTTTTCTTTTTTTTTTTCTTCCTTCTTCTTTTTCTTTTTTCTCTCTTTCTCTTCTGTCTCTCCCCTCTGTCTCTCTCCCTCTCTTGTCTCTGTTCTCTCTCTGTCTCTGTCTCCTCTGTCTCTCTCTCTCTTCCTCCTCTCTTGCTCTCTCTCTTGTGTCTCCTCCTTGTCTCTCCTGTCTCTGTATGTAATCCTCTGTGTTATTTTGGGATAATTAAAATCAGGTAGTTAAAGAGAAACCCATATTTCTAAAACAGATATTTTGAAAAAAGTTTCAAATTTGGCCCGAAGACAACACAAGGGTTAAGTGTTTTTTTTTAATTGATTGATAGCTAATTGTGTGATTGGTCTCCCTGCAGGTGGGCGGGGCTTCGTTATGGGCGGTGAGCGTGCGGGGCGCCAGCGGCTCGGCTCGTTTCCACAGCGACGTCAGCGTGCGGCCGGTCACCTGGGACTCGTTCGGTATCTGGGACAACAGGATAGAAGAGCCGATACTGCTGCCCTCCAGTGTCAGATACGGAAAACCCATTCCACAGGTGAGTGAGTGAGTGATGAATGGATGAACGAGCGGATGAATCAGTGCACGAACGAGTGAGTAGATCTATAAAGAAGAGATGAGAAAAGGATGGATTCTTGAAGGGATAAGTAGACGTTTAAACCTTGTGTTGTCTTGCTGTCGACCACGCAACTTTAATTGTTTCTCGGGGTCTTCACTATAGCGGTTTTCTTTTACACTTTTGTCACTTTTTTCCAAGTTTTCTGTCACTTTTTGTCACTTTTTTCCAAGTTTTCTGTCACTTTTTGTCACTTTTTTCCCTTTTTTTTATACTTTTGTCGCTTTTACGACTTTTCTGTCACTGTTTTCCAAGTTTTCTGTCACTGTTTTCCAAGTTTTTGTCACTGTTTTTTTTTGTCACTTTTTTCCAAGTTTTTCTCCCTTTTTTCGTTTCATCAAGTTTTGTCACTTTTTTCCAAGTTTTACGACTTTTCTGTCACTTTTTTCCAAGTTTTTGTCACTTTTTTGGGGGTCGTCACTATAGCGTTTTTTTTTTTTATACTTTTGTCGCTTTTACGACTTTTCTCTCACTTTTTTCCAAGTTTTCTGTCACTGTTTTCCAAGTTTTTGTCACTTTTTTCCAAGTTTTTGTCACTTTTTTGGGGGTCGTCACTATAGCGTTTTGTTTTTATACTTTTGTCACTTTTACGACTTTTCTGTCATTTTTTTCCAAATTTTTGGTTTGAATCCGACCTGCGGGCCTTTGCTGCGTGTCCTCCTCTCTCTCTATCCCTCCTTTCCTGTCTATCCACTGTCACTATCAAATAAAGGGAAAAGCCCCCAAAAAATTATCTTAAAAAAATAAATAAATAAATAAATCTTAATTTGGTACAGAGTGATCCTCGCAAAAATCACACTATAATCATTTTAATTTCAATAAATATGAAAATAATGAGACAAAAATTATCATTCCCTCCGATTTCGTGAATCAAATCGCAATCGCAGTATCAGTCAAAATAATCGCAATTAGATGTTTTCCTCATATCGTGCAGCCCTAGTAGATGGATAAATGGACAAACAGATAAATTATTAATGAGTGGGCGATAAATGGAGCAATGCATGAATGTGTTGATCATATTAAAAGTTTTTGTCACTTTTTCTGACGTTTTTGTCACTTTTTTTCAAAGTTTTGTCACTTTTATCAAAGTTTTTTTTGCACTTTTTCTGACATTTTTTAAAAGTTTTGGTCACTTTTTCCAAACTTTTTGTCACTTTTTCCGATATTTTTGTCACTTATTCCGGTGCTTTTTTTTGACAATTTTTTCCTACGTTTTTCAGCATTATATTATAAATTTTTCTTTACATGCTATAAAATTGAATAAAAACACCCAAATTCAATGAAAGTAGTGAACCGATCATTTATTTAACTTGTGAAGAGCGTTGTAAGGAACCATCCACGTTATTTTGTTTTAAAATTTGGTTGAAAAAAACCCCCAAATTTCTGATATAGAAACTCATATCGTGCAGCCCTAGTAGATGGATAAATGGACAAACACATTGAAAAAACAGATAAGTTATGAATGAGTGGATGAGTGGGCGATATATGGATGAATGGATGAATAAGTTTGTGAATAGCTGAATAGATAGATAGATAGATGACTCTGGTGAATCGACCCTCTCAGGTGAGTCTGTCCCGGGTCGGCAGCGCTTCCGTTTTGGGTCTCAGGAAGCAGAACGAGGACCGTCTCCGCGTCGCCCGTATCCATGACAACCTGCTGTACTTCGCCGTGTTCGACGGCCACGGCGGCCCGCACGCCGCCGACTACTGCTACACCTTCATGGAGAAGTTCATCAGGTTGGATGTTGTTATTACGGTGTTGATAACACAAACAGTTGTAAACTTTTAGACTCTAAAACGTTGACTTGTTGTTGTTGTTGTTGTTGTTGTTGTGCAGAGACGCTCTGGAGGAGGACGACGACCTGGAGAACGTTTTAAAGAACGCCTTTTTAGATGTCGACAAGGCTCTGCACACACATCTCAGCTACTTCAACAACGGTGAGACACAAGAACACACACACACAAAATAACGCACACATACACAAACGCGCTCACATGCGCACACACACACGCACAAAATAATAATAATATCACATACGCACAGACACACACCCATACACGCACATAAACACACACACAGACACACACCCATACACGCACAAACACACACACAGACACACACACACACACACACACACACATACCCACACACGCACACACACACACACAAACACACACACACGCATGCCCACACACACACACACACACGCACACAAACACACACACAGACACACACCCATACACGCACACAAACACACACACAGACACACACCCATACACGCACACACACACAGACACACACGCACACACACAAACAAACACACACACACACACACACTCACACGCACACACACACACAAACACACCCACACACACACAAGACACACACACACACTCACAGACACGCACGTTCACACACACACACACACACACACACACACACACACCCACACACACAGACAAACACACACACACACACACACACACACACACACACACACACACAGACACGGCACACACACACACACACACACACACACACACACACACACACACACAAGAACACAAACACACACACACAGACACGCACACACACACACACACACACCCGCACACACACACTCACTCACAGACACACACGCTCACACACAAACACACACACACAGACACACAAACACACATGCACACGCACACACACACAGACATGCACACACACACCCACACACACCCACACACACACACACACACACACACACACACACACACACACACACACACAGACACACACACACACGCACACACGCACACACAGACACGCACGCACACACACACCCACACACACAGACACACACACCCACACACACACACACACACACACACACACACACACACACACAGTATTGTTGAGTAGTAGTGTGTCAGGAGTGTTTTTAGTGTGAAGAGAAGAACGGAGAAAGAAAAGTCTCTTAGACAGGAATGTCAGAAGGACTGGTTTCTTTTTGAGATATTCCATCGTGATTACCTGCCCGATAGTTGAACATCGTTTCCACCCATCCGTCCATCTTCCTCCCCACAGCGTCGTTCCTGACAGCCGGCACCACGGCGACGGTGGCTTTGCTCCGTGACGGCGTGGAGCTGGTGGTCGGCAGCGTCGGCGACAGCCGAGCGTTGCTGTGCAGGAAGGGACGAGCCAACAAGCTCACTAAAGATCACACGCCCGACCGCAAGGACGAGAGACACAGGTACGCCACTTATATATTGTTTACCAGCCACTTATATATTGTTTACCAGCCACTTATGTGTTTTTTACCAGCCACTTATATATTGTTTACCAGCCACTTATATATTGTTTACCAGCCACTTATATATTGTTTACCAGCCACTTATATATTGTTTTACCAGCCAATTTATATATTGTTTTACCACTTATATATTGTTTTACTCAGCCACTTCATATATTGCTTACCAGCCACTTATATATTTTTACCAGCCACTTATATATTGTTTACCAGCCAATTTATATATTGTTTACCAGCCACTTATATATTGTTTACCAGCCACTTATATATTTTTACCAGCCACTTATATATTTTATTAAGCCAATTTATATATTGTTTTACCAGCCACTTATATATAATTATATTGTTTACCAGCCACTTATATATTTTTACCAGCCACTTATATATTGTTTACCAGCCACTTATATATTGTTTACCAGCCACTTATATATTGTTTACCAGCCACTTTATATTTTTACCAGCCACTTATATTTTTTTACCAGCCACTTATATATTGTTTCACTCAGCCCTTATATATTTTACCACCACTATATATTGTTTACCAGCCCCTTATATATTGTTTTACCAGCCCTTTATATATTGTTTACCAGCCACTTATATATTGTTTATACTCAGCCACTTATATATTGTTTTACCAGCCACATTTGTTTACCAGCCACTTATATATTGTTTCAATTTTACAGCCACTTATATATTGTTTACCAGCCACTTATATATTGTTTACCAGCCACTTATATATTGTTTACCAGCCACTTATATATTGTTTACCAGCCACTTATTTTGTTTACCAGCCACTTATATATTGTTTACCAGCCACTTATATATTGTTTACCAGCCACTTATATATTGTTTACCAGCCCCTTATATATTGTTTACCAGCCACTTATATATTTTTTACCAGCCACTTATATATTTTTTACCAGCCACTTATATATTGTTTACCAGCCACTTATATATTTTTACCAGCCACTTATATATTGTTTACCAGCCACTTATATATTGTTTACCAGCCCCTTATATATTGTTTACCAGCCACTTATATATTTTTTACCAGCCACTTATATATTGTTTACCAGCCACTTATATATTTTTACCAGCCACTTATATATTTTTTACCAGCCACTTATATATTGTTTACCAGCCACTTATATATTGTTTACCAGCCACTTATATATTTTTTACCAGCCACTTATATATCGTTTACCAGCCACTTATATATTTTTACCAGCCACTTATATATTTTTTACCAGCCACTTATATATCGTTTACCAGCCACTTATATATTGTTTACCAGCCACTTTTTCCGGAATTCAAATTTATAAAAGAAAGTGCAGTAGCATATTTTGAATTGCTTCAATACATTATTTTTTATTATTAATACATATTTTATTAAAGGTCCCATGGCATGAAAATGTCACTTTGAGTTTTTTTTTAACATTAATATGAGTTCCTCCAGCTTGCCTATGGTCCCCCAGTGGCTAGAAATGGTGATAGGTGTAAACCGAGCCCTGGGTATCAGTATTAGGGGACCACTAAGGTCTATATAAAAGATACTTCAGATACAGTATTAGGGGACCACTAAGGTCTATATAAAAGATACTTCAGATACAGTATTAGGGGACCACTAAGGTCTATATAAAAGAGACTTCAGATACAGTATTAGGGGACCACTAAGGTCTATATAAAAGAGACTTCAGATACAGTATTAGGGGACCACTAAGGTCTATATAAAAGAGACTTCAGATACAGTATTAGGGGACCACTAAGGTCTATATAAAAGAGACTTCAGATACAGTATTAGGGGACCACTAAGGTCTATAAAAAATAGACTTCAAATACAGTATTAGGGGACCACTAAGGCCTATATAAAAGAGACTTCAGATACAGTATTAGGGGACCACTAAGTTCTATATAAAAGAGACTTCAGATACAGTATTAGGGGACCACTAAGGTATATATAAAAGAGACTTCAGATACAGTATTAGGGGACCACTAAGGCCTATATAAAAGAGACTTCAGATACAGTATTAGGGGACCACTAAGGTCTATATAAAAGAGACTTCAGATACAGTATTAGGGGACCACTAAGGTCTATATAAAAGAGACTTCAGATACAGTATTAGGGGACCACTAAGGTCTATAAAAAGAGACTTCAGATACAGTATTAGGGGACCACTAAGGTCTATATAAAAGAGACTTCAGATACAGTATTAGGGGACCACTAAGGTCTATATAAAAGAGACTTCAGATAAAGTATTAAGGGACCACTAAGGCCTATATAAAAGAGACTTCAGATACAGTATTAGGGACCACTAAGGTCTATATAAAAGAGACTTCAGATACAGTATTAGGGGACCACTAAGGTCTATATAAAAGAGACTTCAGATACAGTATTAGGGGACCACTAAGGTCTATATAAAAGAGACTTCAGATACAGTATTAGGGGACCACTAAGGTCTATGTAAAAGAGACTTCAGATACAGTATTAGGGGACCACTAAGGTCTATATAAAAGAGACTTCAGATACAGTATTAGGGGACCACTAAGGCCTATATAAAAGAGACTTCAGATACAGTATTAGGGGACCACTAAGGTATATATAAAAGAGACTTCAGATACAGTATTAGGGGACCACTAAGGCCTATATAAAAGAGACTTCAGATACAGTATTAGGGGACCACTAAGGTCTATATAAAAGAGACTTCAGATACACTTTTAGAGGACCACTAAGGTCTATATAAAAGAGACTTCAGATACAGTATTAGGGGACCACAAAGACCTATATAATAGCATCCAAAGAGCACCATGTCATGGGACCTTTTAATATAGGTAAATAAAAAGTAATGTGGAAAAAAAGCCTGCGAGACAATGGTAAAATTGTGTTTGGTCGTCAGAAAATGCAAACAATTCGTTCGTTAGAGGAACAACTAACCTTAAATAAAAGACCACGAGTCATCCGAGTCTCATAGCGAGTGTGCTGCCATACAGCTGGCGAAGACGGGACAAAGCACAGGTGTGTTCAAAACCATTACTGATGGCTGTATTCCATTTAGGAGAGGTCCTGGTATTGTGCATGCTGACTCACTGAAATAGCTTACTGGGACACTTGAACTGAGCCATCGTTAAAGTGATGGTTCGGAGTAATTTCCCCTAGGGTCCTTTGCACCATGACCTCGAGCCAAACAACCCCCCAGAAGCTTTTTTCACCTGGGTCTAACATTGGGAGCGTTAGCTAGAGTAGCGTTATCAGCTGAATAGCTTAGCGCAGAGGCTAATGGACCCACGTTTGTATCTCGTAAGTTACCCCACTAATAATGTCCGAAATGATACCAAAGGTCTACACTAGTACAAATAGGTTATGCTCTCATAAAACGATGGATTGTAAAGTTTGTAAGTACACCAGAAGTTTATGTAAATAACACTTGCCTGCTGGCTTCTGCTTTTAATTTAAGGGTTAAATTAACATATTATAAAATGAAAAATCACAAGAATAAAGTTATTATTTAACCCTTAACTTGTAACATTGTTGACAGACTGAACAGAGCATTTAGAAATAAAAAGTCCAGAGTGAACGGTGCAGAGGAAGTCAGTGGAGCTTCAGGTTGTAACGTGTGTATAAATAGACTCAACAATATTTTGGACTGCTGCAGGTCGTCAGGTTTGGGTTTCCCTTCGGCTTAAAGTCACGGGTGTTACGTAACAGCGGAACGAGGCTAAGTTTAACTCACCCAAACACAAACGCACACGCAGAGTCAAAGTCCTTAACTAGGAAGTGGAAGTACAATAACAAGACTGTGTAGAAGTATTCAGATATTTTACTGAAGTGAATGCAGTGTGAAAATACATTCAACATTGAAAACTTTACTTAATTAAAAGTATGCAAATGTACTTTTCAGCGATGCATTTTCCAGTTTTTTTGTTTTTTTTTCAACCTGGACCCTATTTACCTGTTTTTGTGTCTGAGTGACTGATGGGAACAACATGGGTCCAGTATTAAGAGAGATCGCTGCAGTCAGCAGCGGAGAAACTAGCTACGATGTTCGTTAAGAGGTCGTCCAGCTTGTATTTACCTTCACAAAAGTGCTGTTTTTGCCGCTGACAGACTCAGATTAATATTCTAAGTGTCTGACAACATTAAGGAAAGGATTTCTAAGGAGGTCGACCTTCCTGTTAAAGAGTAAGATCCTTTTTTTAAACATAAAAACATCCGCGATTTTGCGTTGGCTAAACCTACCAGACTCCATGTAAATAATCAGTGATTTTAGCATCGTAAAATACACTTCATTCAAAGTCGACAGAAACAAAATAAAACTATGAAAAGCCGTTTTGGGTCGTCTTTCCACTCGTCCCAACCATCACAACTCTAGTTTTGGTTGAAATAAACACATAGTGTACCGATTTACATGTGAAAATAAGTTGGCTCTATACATGCTAAAAGTAGTGTTTTTTTTAAATGGAGTCTGGTGGGTTTAGAGCTAGTGACTTCAGAGCTGTTTCTGGTTTAAACAGAAAGGTCTCAAAGAGGTTTTAAAGGTCTATCTCTGTAGGGATCCTTTCCATAATATTGTCAGACACTTAGAATAATAATCTGAGTCTGTCAGCGGCAAAACAGTAATTTTTGTGAAGGTAAATACAAGCCGGACCTTTGCCCTATTAACTCACATTGTAGCTTGTTTCTCCGTTGCCGACTGCAGCGATCTCGCTTAATACTGGACCAATGTCAAAGCCACTCAGACACAAAAACGGTAGTTACCCTTTAAGAAGGAGGAGGTAGTTTAAGTAAGTTTGCTATTTAAACGACGCGGGCGCTGGACAGGAAATTGACAACTGCGTCGGTCTCAAACTAGCAAAGACACTTGCGTTGGGCTTTGCGTTGCGCCGCGCCGGGTGCAAGATAGGACCCTGAATGTTGTAGTGTTGGGATGGCTTTTTCCCGAAAACACATGGAGCTCTGAGGCCGTCTGGGGGAAGGGGGGGGGGGGTAAATTCAGCACACGCACAAGCCGTGATTACAGAACACTGGAGCTTTTATTGTCTACCATCCACTTGTTCAAGTCACTCACAAAGAAAAGGTCAGAAAACATTAAACTAAACTTTTTCAGCTCTGTCTCAGCGAGGCAGTCCAAAAGTCCAAAGTCCAAAACTCAGGGTCCAGCTTTTCAGTCCACAACCTTAACTTTCTTCTTAGCAGAACTCCTAATAAGACTGTAGAGACATGCCTATAGGTAGCAGTATACAGCGCTATGTTTAACTCCTAATAAGACTGTAGAGACATGCCTATAGGTAGCAGTATACAGCGCTATGTTTAACTCCTAATAAGACTGTAGAGACATGCCTATAGGTAGCAGTATACAGCGCTATGTTTAACTCCTAATAAGACTGTAGAGACATGCCTATAGGTAGCAGTATACAGCGCTATGTTTAACTCCTAATAAGACTGTAGAGACATGCCTATAGGTAGCAGTATACAGCGCTATGTTTAACTCCTAATAAGACTGTAGTGACATGCCTATAGGTAGCAGTATACAGCGCTATGTTTAACTCCTAATAAGACTGTAGAGACATGCCTATAGGTAGCAGTATACAGCGCTATGTTTAACTCCTAATTAGACTGTAGAACATGCCTATAGGTAGCAGTATACAGCCTATGTTTAACCTCTAATAAGAAACAGAAACAATTAAAACGAATGTATAAGGTATAATAAAAGCCAGTTGTTTAACACATTATAGATACTGTAGTACTGCCTTTAGTAATAGTGTTTTACTTCCTATAAGGTTAGACTAAAGGCCTAGAGTAGCAGTATCTACATTCTTTAGGGTCAAAGGTCATATCAATGGTACTGTTTTTTATGTATAACATCCTTAACTGTAAAGATATTACATAAAAGTATACAACACTATGTGTACCTACAACATGTTTAACTGGCCTGTATGAAAACTTTGATGCTATTTTTTCTCTTAAGTTACTGTAGCAGCACTTTGCCTATAGGTAGGGCAGTATACAGCGCTATGTTTAACTCCTAATAAGACTGTAGAGACATGCCTATAGGTAGCAGTATACAGCCCTATGTTTAACTCCTAATAAGACTGTAAGATATGCCTATAGGTAGCAGTATACAGCTTATGTTTAACCTCTAATAAGACTGTAGAGACATGCCTATAGGTAGCAGTATACAGCGCTATGTTTAACTCCTAATAAGACTGTAGAGACATGCCTATAGGTAGCAGTATACAGCGCTATGTTTAACTCCTAATAAGACTGTAGAGACATGCCTATAGGTAGCAGTATACAGCGCTATGTTTAACTCCTAATAAGACTGTAGAGACATGCCTATAGGTAGCAGTATACAGCGCTATGTTTAACTCCTAATAAGATTGTAGAGACATGCCTATAGGTAGCAGTATACAGTGCTATGTTTAACTCCTAATAAGACTGTAGTGACATGCCTATAGGTAGCAGTATACAGCGCTATGTTTAACTCCTAATAAGACTGTAGAGACATGCCTATAGGTAGCAGTATACAGCGCTATGTTTAACTCCTAATAAGTCTGTAGAGACATGCCTATAGGTAGCAGTATACAGCGCTATGTTTAACGACAAAAGTGCTTAAAATTGTAGATAACCACAACGTTTCCTACGTGTGATGCACGACGTAGCCATCTTTTAAAGTGAACTCGGGGTACTCTGAGTTCAGACGACTTGACTCACTCTGTTATCCCAAACACCTGCACTCCTCCCGCTGCATTGTGGGAGATGTAGTGTCTGCAGAGGCGGCCGTTTTGGGACATCCATGACCTCCTTCTAGGGGAATGTATCGTCCGTCCACGACATGTCCCCTCGGGATGCCACACTGTGTTCTTGAGTAAACGTCCTTACGTTACGTTTCCCCCGCTGACTGGGTGTGTACTTGTGTGTGTACTTGTGTGTTCAGGATCCAGATGTTTGGCGGCTTCGTGACGTGGAACAGCGTCGGCGAGGCGCGCGTTAACGGGCGGCTCGCCATGAGTCGCAGCATCGGAGACTTCCACCTGAGAAGCAGCGGCGTCATAGCCGAGCCGGACACGCGGCGAGTCACCGTGAGTCCAAACGCTGCGGCTTCGCCAGAACGCTGCTGTCGCTTTGTGTTAAAACCAAACTTCCTATCCACCGATTGGTTAAGCTTGAAAGATCATATGTGTGTGTGTGTGTGTGTGTGTGTATGTGATTGTGTGTGTGTGTGTGTGTGTGATTGTGTGTGTGTGTGTGTGTGTGTGTGTGTGTGTGTGTGTGTGTGTGTGTGTGTGTGTGTGTGTGTGTGTGTGTGATTGTGTGTGTGTGTGTGTATGTCTTTGTGTGTGTATATATGTGATTGTGTGTGTGTGTGTGTATGTCTTTGTGTGTGTGTGTGTGTGTGTATGTCTTTGTGTGTGTGTGTGTGTGTGTGTATGTCTTTGTGTGTGTGTGTGTGTATGTCTTTGTCTGTCTTTGTGTGTGTGTATATATGTCTTTGTGTGTGATTGTGTGTGTGTTTGTGTGTGTGTGTGTGTATGTCTTTGTGTGTCTTTGTGTGTGTGTGTGTGTGTGTGTGTGTGTATTGTGTGTGTATTTGTCTGTGTGTGTGTGTGTGTGAGTGTGTGTGTATGTCTGTGTGTGTGTGTGTGTGTGTGTGTTTGTGTGTGTGTGTGTGTGTGTGTGTGTGTGTGTGTGTGTGTGTATGTCTTTGTGTGTGTGTATGTCTTTGTGTGTGTGTGTATGTCTATGTGTGTCTTTCTGTGTGCGTGTGTGTGTGTGTGTGTGTGTGTGTGTGTGTGTGTGTGTGTGTGTGTGTGTGTGTGTGTGTGTGTGTGTGTGTGTGTGTGTGTGTGTGTGTGTGTACCATCAGCATCACCTTGTGGTCACATGCCTAACCCACAGTAACGTAGTAGTAACTCTAACAGTTTATATAGATACACACAACCTAACACACGTGAAAGTAACGTAAACATTACACTCATCATCACCAAAAAAGTGCCAATTTAATGTCGGAAGTGACCGAAGAAAATCACCACGTACGACAAATGCACCATGACGAAATAAAAGCCAAAGTTGAAAGTCTGTTTTGAAAGATCACATTCGAGACGTTTCTTGCAGGTCCAGCACGCCAGCGACACCTTCCTGGCTCTGACCACCGACGGCATCAACTTCCTGCTCAGCGACCAGGAGATCTGCGATGTCATCAACCAGTGCCAAGACCCCACCGAGGCTGCCGACGTCATCGCTCAGCAGGTACCAAGAGTCACGAGTCGAGTTTTCGTCCAAACGAGGCGCGAATTTTGACAGAATAAAAAAAAAAAAAGTCAGCAGAAGAAAATTTGCATCAAAAGCTGATTCACGATTTATCGTAAGAAGTCGTTAACCGGGGAGAGGAAGGGGGACACTTTACAGAAAGAGTAGGTCTAGACCACACTCTATAACTTACAGAGAGCCAAATATACCCTCAAGAGCAAGCATTTTGGTGCGAAAGCAGCAGGAAAAAACTTCCCTTTAACTAGGGCTGTGTACCGAACATCGATACTTTTATGGCACCGAAAAATTGTTTTAATTATTTATCTTTCGGTGCCATATTTCGGTTCCAAAAGCGTCTGAGTGCGTAAGCACAAGCTTATCTGTCCTCTCTGCATATTGACACATGTTGTGTGATGTATATTCTTCATGTTTTGTTTTGTCGGTGTCTGATATAATAATTATTTGTTTGTGTCATATGTCTGATGTCTTGTTATAAAGTGCCTTGCGATTGTGCCGCAAACCCAACTGCCTCACGGGGACAATAAAGTTATCTACTACTACAGAGCGGAGGTCTGACCGACACACACACACACACACACAGACACACACACACACACACACACACACACACAGACACACACAGACAGACAGACAGACAGACAGACAGACAGACAGGCAGACAGAGGTGCAGACGGAGCAAACTGTCTGTAGTTTTGTTGACGTCACAGAGAGTCACGGCGTTTCATACGTTTTGAAAAAAACCTGGAAAAGTTATGGAATTTGAAAAATGCTAATTCCAGGGCCTGGAAAGGTTTTGGAAAAAAGTCATGGAATTTTTTTTTTAACACAGCATAATAATATGTGATTACTAAATGTATTTTCACGTCGTCTTAACCTCAGCGTTGTATTCAGGGAGAGATGTTATGAATCCCACTATGAACCACAGACATTATCATTCATTTTATAGTTAAACGTCTGAGGGTAAACTTTAACACTGATTCTTATTCTTATTGTATAATGTCGACTGAGATGACACATAGTCATGGAAATTTGCCAAAAAAGTCATGGAAAAGTCATGGAAAGGAAATTCGTATAAACCCTGGATGCCGATATAGTGGTTTCGGGAAAAAAAGTCATGGAAAAGTCATGAAAAAGTCATGAAAAAGTAATGGAAAAGTAATGGAAAAGTCACGGAAAAGAATCCTTGGAAAAGTCATGGAAAAGTCCGCGAAAAGTCCTTGAAAAAGTCTACGGAAAAGTCTTAGAAAAAGTCCACGAAAAAGTCATGAAAAAGTCACGGAAAAGTCATGAAAAGTAATGGAAAGAAGAATCCTTAGAAAAAGTCATGGAAAGATCGCATGAAAAAGTAATGGAAAAGTCATGAAAAAGTCATGGAAAGGAAATGCGTATAAACCTTGGATGCCGATATAGTGGTATATGCAGCCAACTGGGTCGCACATACATACAGACAGACAGACACACACACACACACTAACAGACACACACACTCAGACACAGCCACACACACATACACACACACTAAC
>NC_053125.1:28096491-28108991 GCF_010015445.1 Perca fluviatilis | reverse complement strand
CTCCACCAAAGATAAAGAAACAAAACTTCCGGGTACCTTTTGACTCGCCCACTCGCGTTGCGCTTTAACCTGATAACTTTCTGAACGGAGTTTGGTTCAGTTTGTTACCTTTTACATAATGAGGAGTTAACGGAACAACAGACACGGAAGAAGAAAGAAGAAGAAGAAACACGGACGGTTAGAAGACGGAAGAAAAAGAAGAAGAAGAAGAAGTCAGTTGTCACCGCTTGTGAAGGTAAAGCCAGTTTAAACTATGTGTTGTCCTTGTCTGTGTTGACTTTATCGTGCTGAAACTAGTGATTTATCGACTTAATGTGTGCGGGGAGTAGTTTAAACAGCAGCGGAGGTGACCTGGTGCGTTAGGGAACATTGTGTCTTCAGTTACGTTAGCTTAAAAACAACAACAACAACAACAACAACAATAACAAAAAACAACAACAACAAACAGACAAACAAACTCAACCTTTCACACCAAGTTCCCTCTTTACTCTTTACTGTCTACACCCAACCTAACCTCATGCACTTTATGGTCATTTTAGAGGCCATAAGTGTTGGTTTTTTTCTTCATATAAATGCTTATACATCCCTTAGTACATTCCTATGTGGATTTATTTATTTAGTGTCTTTTCTTTTACTGTCCATATTATTCATGTGGATTTGTTATTTTATCATCCTTTTTATGATGTATGTGTGTGTTGGGTGTGATGTCTTTAAGCTACTGGGACCTTGAAGTATCTATCTATCTATCTACATATCTATCTATCTATCTATCTATCTATCTATCTATCTACATATCTATCTACATATCTATCTATCTATCTATCTATCTACATATCTATCTATCTATCTATCTATCTGTCTATCTGTCTACATATCTATCTATCTATCTATCTATCTATCTATCTATCTATCTATCTATCTATCTATCTGGCTATCTGTCTACATATCTATCTATCTATCTATCTGGCTATCTGTCTATCTGTCTACATATCTATCTATCTATCTATCTGGCTATCTGTCTACATATCTATCTATCTATCTATCTATCTATCTATCTATCTATCTATCTATCTATCTATCTATCTGTCTACATATCTATCTATCTATCTATCTATCTATCTATCTATCTATCTATCTATCTATCTATCTGTCTATATATCTATCTATCTATCTATCTATCTATCTATCTATCTATCTATCTATCTATCTATCTATCTATCTATCTATCTATCTGGCTATCTGTCTACATATCTATCTATCTATCTATCTATCTATCTATCTATCTATCTATCTATCTATCTATCTGGCTATCTGTCTGTCTATCTATCTATCTATCTATCTGGCTATCTGTCTATCTATCTATCTACCTGCAGCCTCCCGTCTGCGTGTACAGTCTTGCATATTTCTTGTCAAACTAACGTGTTGCCACATTATTTCCAGCCCTGTAGTTGAGGTAACTCCCTTTGGTTCTGTGTGGAAGGGACATCGGTCTTCCTGTTGAGAAGCAGAAGTAGAGACACCTTCATTTCAATATTTAGTCAAGGTAGTGTGTCTGTGTGTGTCTGTGTGTGTCTGTGTGTGTGTGTCTGTGTGTGTCTGTGTGTGTGTGTGTGTGTGTGTGTGTGTGTGTGTGTGGTCTTATTGTGTGTGTGTCTGTGTGTGTGTGTGTGTGTCTTGTTGTGTGTGTTGTTGGTGATGATGTCTGTATTGGTATTGGTGTAATGGTGGTGATGTGTTATTGTGATGATCTTGTTGTGTCTGTGTGTGTCGTGTTTGTGTCTTGTGTGATGATCGTGTGTGTGTGTGTATTGATGTGTGTGTTCGTGTCTGTGTGTTGATGTGTGTGATGTCTGTGTGTGTGTGTGTGTGTTGGTGTCTGTGTGTGTGTGTGTGTGTCTGTTGTTATTGTTGTTGTTGTTGTCTGTGTGTGTGTGATCTGTGTGTGTGTCGTGTGTGTGATGGTGTGTGTGTTAGTGTGTATTGGTGTGTGTCTGTGTGTTGTTATTGTGTGTATATTATGATTGTGTGTGTGTGTGTTTGATGTGTGTGTGTGTTGTGTGCCTGTGTGTGTGTGTGGTGTGTCTGTGTGTGTGTGTGTGTGTGTTGTTGTGTGTGTGTATGTGTGTGATATTAGTCTGGTGTTGGTGCCTGTGTGTGTTGTGTGTGTTAGTGTGTTTGTGTGTCTGTGTGTGTATGTCTTTGGTGGTCTGTGGTGCCTCATAGTGTGTGTCGTGTGTGTATGTATGTCTTTGTGTGTCTGTGTGTATGTCTTTGTGTGTGTGTGGTGTGTGTGTGTTGTGTGTATTATGTGTGTGTGATGGGTGTGTGTGTGTCTGTGTGTGTGTGTTTGTGTGTGTTTGTGTGTGTGTGTGTGTGTGTGGCTGTGTTTGTGTGTGTGTGTGTGTGTTTGTATGTGTTTGTGTGTGTGTCTGTGTGTGTGTGTTTGTGTGTGTTTCTGTGTGTGTGTTTGTGTGTGTCTGTGTGTGTATGTATGTCTTTGTGTGTGTGTGTGTGTGTCTTTGTTTGTGTCTTTGTGTGTGTGTCTGTGTGTGTGTGTGTTTGTGTGTGTCTGTGTGTGTATGTATGTCTTTGTGTGTGTGTCTTTGTGTGTGTGTCTGTGTGTGTGTGTTTGTGTGTGTGTATGTCTTTGTGTGTGTGTGTGTGTGTGTGTGTGTGTGTGTGTGTGTTGTGTGTGTGTGTGTGTGTGTGTGTTATGTATATGTCTGTGTGAATTTCTGTGTTTGTGTGTGTGTGTGTGTGTGTGTGTGTGTGTGTGTGTGTGTGTGTGTGTGTGTGTGTGTGTGTGTGTGTGTGTGTGTGTGTGTCTGTGTGTGTGTGTGTGTGTGTGTGTGTGTGTGTGTGTGTGTGTGTGTGTGTGTGTGTGTACGTGTGTCTGTGTGTGTGTCTGTACCATCAGCATCACCTTGTGGTCACATGCAGGAATTGAGGAACCTCAAAGGTTTCTATTACCCACCGACACCTGAACGCCTCGTCCGTCAGTCACGCAGACTGTTACCCGTCATTACACCTTAGACGAGATGTTTGTACTTTGCACTTACTGTTAATAAAGTTGTATAACTTTATTACTTTATGACAGAAAAGGTTGCAGGGAAGTTGTAGCAAACATTTCAACATTAATCCAAGTCTGGGTCTCATTCTGCACACTTCTGTCAGTACACTGCTAATGTGCACTGACCACATACTGCCATAGTGCCCACTTTCAATCAAAGTCATGTTTATTTCATCCATAAAAATGGAAATTACAGTGCTCATACCGCCCAACACAATACAATAAATACAATATAATACAATACAAGTAGGGGCTGTGCTCGATTGAAGAAATTCTCAGTCGACTAACACTCGTTAAACTGTACCGACTGATCGATTAGTTGATTTAAATCGACAGATCTGTAAAATCTGAGTTTCTCCACAAAAGCGCCACTTTAATTCTTGTGTTTACCTCTGACTTTTATTATTATCTCCACGACATACTTAAAACTAAGTGTCTGAAGTGTGAAAGTAGGCGCTTTTACACACAGCCCTGGTCTGACACCCTCGTGTTGTCTTCCTGTCGACCTGCAACTTCTAGTTTTTCTGGATCAAAATTTTAAAAGAAAAAATTAGGTCGTCTTTTTCGACACTTTTTCCAACATTTTCGACATTTTCTCAAAATTTTTAAAAGAAAAAATTAGGTCGTCTTTTTCGACACTTTTTCCAACATTTTCGACATTTTCTCAAAATTTTTAAAAGAAAAAATTAGGTCGTCTTTTTCGACACTTTTTCCAACATTTTCGACATTTTCTCAAAATTTTAAAAGAAAAAATTAGGTCGTCTTTTTCGACACTTTTTCCAACATTTTCGACATTTTCTCAAAATTTTTAAAATAAAAAATTAGGTCGTCTTTTTCAACACATTTTCGACATTTTTTCCCCCTGTTTTCAACGTTCTTTCATCCTTTTTTTTTTTCTCAAATGCTATAAAATTGAATAAAAACACGCAAATTCAACGAAAGCAGTGAACCGATCATTTATTTTACTTGTGAAGAATAAATGGTCGTAGTGAACCATCCACATTATTATTATTATTTTATTTTATTTTGACAATTTGTTTGAAAGAAAACCCAAATTTCTGATATAGAAACTGTTTTTTAAAATGGGTCAAAGTTGCCTTGAGGACAACAGGAGAGTTAAACCTCTGATGCAACATATAAAAGCAGGGCCGTGACTCATACATAGAGATGGGCAATATATCGATATCCTGATACGAGACTAGATATCGTCTTAGATTTTGGATATCGTAATATGACCATAAGTGTCTCTTCCTGGTTTTAAAGGCTGCATTACAGTAAAGTGATGTACTTTTCTGAACTTACCAGACTGTTGTAACTGTTCTATTATTTGCCTTTACCCACTTATTCATTATATCTACATTACTGGTGATTATTTATAAAAAATCTCATTGTGTGAATATGTTGTGAAAGCACCGATAGTCAACACTACAATATCGTTGCGGTATCGAGGTATTTGGTCAAAAATATCGTGATATTTGATTTTCTCCGTATCGCCCAGCCCTACTCATACATGATTAGTTTAGTTTAGTTTATTCCCACAACGGTTATATAAATGTTTACAGTGCCGGAGAGGAACGAAGCCTAACGACCTATTCAGAGTCCTCCCAAAAACAACTCAACCATAAATCCTCCGCAAAAATAAATAAATCAAGAAAATACAACAACATACACACAGGGGAAACGTAGCCAACGGTCCCAGCAGTCTGTTATCAAGTTATCGGATTTCATCAACTACTAATAATCGGTGTCGGTCGACCCCAAAAGTAGACGTTTAGTTCTTGTTTTCCGTTCAGGTTTTGATTCCCCCTGAACGGTTACTTTTACCTCCTTTTTTGGGGAGTGGGTTGTCTTTTTCATATTGTTTGAGTGGGCACAAGTCTTCCTCTTCTAAATATTGAGGGGCGGGACCTGGAACAATGCACCTGCTCATTTCTACCTGTTAAGACATAAGTTCATCTGCAGACTTGCTGCTGTTTTGGTGTGTTGTCAGCTGTGTGTGCTTCTTCCTTTTCACCACTAGATGTCGCTGTTTAACCACACGTTGGACGTTACACTCACACAACTAAGCAAGGTGGAGTCAAAAATGTAAAACAAAAAATAATAGCATTTCAATTTAAACTTGTAATTTATTAAATAAAGAAGTTAAAGTTAACATCTGCCAAATGTATTCAGTATAAAATGTTGCACCGGTACTACTGGACACTAGTCAGGCTATCACCAGACTAACATTACCGTATTTTCCGCACTATAAGGCGCACTTAAAAGCCTTTAATTTTCTCAAAACACGACCGTGCGCCTTATAATCCGGAGCGCCTTATATATGGATCAACCTCTCGGATCACTGCCCCGTTGACGGGACACTGCGTCGCTGTAACCTCGATAAAACTTCCACTCATTCGCGGTTTTATAACTTTAAAGCATTAAATATTCAAAATATACAGCCATGCGACACACCAATTGAAAGCTTAGCCTCTAATGATTAACTTAAGCCCACATACAAAGCATGCGATGATTTATAGCAGTTACACAACTGTTAAAAATTAAACAATTTACAATAAAACAATTCAGCCATAATCTGCGCAGCTGTCGAGAGTGCATCCATACCTGATTTCGTTGTCCTTTCAGCAACAAAGTGGTATTTTGGCCAAAACTTGATTTTCATAAATCCACAAGAGTCCAAGGAAATGTAATATCCGAGCTTTATATTCCAAAACGATCTGTTCGCCTCACAATGTTGAAGTTTTCTGGCCGAATCACAACGGAAAAACGCGTTTTCCATTTCAGCACTTGTCGTCGCCGCTAGCTTCTCTGCCCAGCTCGCTACATGATCGATGTGGGCGTCATCGTATTCCCTAGCTTCTCAGCTTTCGATTGGTAGCTCATATTAGCCAATCCGTTCAGGTTTGCCTCCGATATGGCCAATGGAAGCGGACAAGCCGATGACACCATGTCAGGGACCACGTTGAGACGATCGCCATTTTCTCTGACCACTTAGATTTAAATGCTATAAGGATATTATATACTGTCTATGGAGTGATCGGAGTTGTCAGAACGCTTCATAAAGTTTGACTTTATCTGTTTTGTTGATGTTCCCTTTAGCACAGCTCCATCTAGTGGATGCATAACGCAACCCCAGTCAAACGTTTGACTGCAGTATCTTCTATTCTATGCGCCTTATAATCCGGTGCGCCCTATATATGAAAAAAGTTCTAAAATAGGCCATTCATTGAAGGTGCGCCTTATAATCCGGTGCGCCTTATAGTGCGGAAAATACGGTAGTCTGGTGATAGCCTGCTCTGTATTTCCTACTGCACAAGAGGCGTGATCAACAGGCATAGTTGAAATGACTCTGTACGCAATTGGATAGTCCTTCAACCAATCAGAGCAACGATCAGGGTGACGTAGCAGCGACAGGGGCTGTGCTCGATTTGAAGAAATTCTCAGTCGACTAACACTCGTTCAACTGTACCGACTGATCGATTAGTTGATTTAATCGACAGATCTGTAAAATCTGAGTTTCTCCGCAAAGAGTCATGCTAAAAGCACCACTTTAGTTCTTGTGTTTACCAGAGATGTGCTCGTACGTTTCTCGGAAATAAGTCATTCAGCGTGAAAAAAAAAGCATAAAAACGTGACTAATGGACTAAAGAAATCTAAGTTGACTAAGACCAAAACCACCGATTAGTCGACTAATCGACTAAGAGGGTAACCTGACTCCACCAGATGGATCGTTTCTCGTTTGCTCGGCATATCCATCTGGGAACTTTACCGTTGGAGAACTTTTGGGAAGGGGGGCGAAAATCCTGGTTAGCTGATTGGATAAACCATCTGTCTATCACCTATAGTTGGTGATAGACGGGGCCAAATCAACCAATCAGAGCAACGAAGCGTATGGAAAATATAACCACAAGCCAGGCTACCCCTGCTGCTGCTGCAGGCAAAGCATAGCTCGTTAGCTCAGCAAGCAAACAGCATGTCGGTAAAGGATATTTGCCGTTTGTGTAACGAGAATTTAGGAATAAAAGGCACCGTTTTCAGGTTCCCAGGTTCAGGTTCATCTGTCTATCACCACCTAACCCACCTCGAAACCAACGCTGATTGGCCCGGCTCCAAATTTTCTCTATCTCAAGATGCCAGACTGATCTGCGAGTGGAAAACTGGAGCTCGCCAGATCAGGACGCTCTCACGAGGCTACTAAGAGGGAGCATCCCTAAAAAATAACACATGTTGGAAATGTAAAAACAGAGATGGGCACCTTTTGTGCATCTCATTTGGGAATGCTCTATGGTCAAACTATTTTGGCGTAACATAACTGTAACATAACATGGAATTCTTAGGGACATGGGCAGGAGTAGCCATGCCAATATCTCCAAGACTACGCCTTTTGGGAGATAAAACGGTCCGTGTAACACTTATTCAGTTCAGTTTTCATTTTTTTTCCACCTTGACAAATTAAAAAATTGGATCTTTAAACTGTTTTTCCAATTTTTTCAGGATCAGAAATGTTTTAAATTACAAAATTGCATCCGAGCTTCAATTATTCATAATACTGCCGTGGTATTCTCTCCCTCTACTTTGTGGAATATGCAGGTCATCATTAACTGCATATGGACCAAAAAAACAACTAAAAACTGATAGACTTTGGGGTCAGAGGTGCAACTGATGGTTTGGAGTGGTGTGGGGGGTGTAGCTAGGTGGAAAGAGGGAGAGAATACCATGGCAGTATTATGAATAATTGGAGCTCAGATGCAATTTTGTAATTTTCTAAATTTCTGATCCTCTGAATAAAAACAGAAAATTGGAGAAAAAAAAATGAAAAATTGGATATTGGAACCAATTTTTCTGTTTTTCCAAATGTCCGTTTGTGCTTAAAAAATTGAACTGATAAGCGTTACACTGACAAAAAAGCGCATATTCAGTTCTGATGGTTGGGATAGCCTCTACTGCCTGAATTATACACTGGAAGGCAAGGCAAGGCAAGGTAGCTTTATTTATATAGCACATTTCAGCAACACGGCAATTCAAAGTGCTTTACATAAAACATGAAAGAGCAGTTAGAACACAATTAAAAACAATTTAAAAGACAAGAATACATTTTACAGTGCAGTATAACAATTTAAAGAACTGAGAGATAAAATACGCAAATAAAGAGCAGTTAAAACAGTTAAACATATAAGAATTAAAAAAAAAAAAACAAAAAAAAAAAAAAAAAAAAAAAAAAAAACAAAAAAAAAAAACAAAAAAAAAAAAAAAAAAAAAAAAAAAAAAAAAAAAAAAAAAAAAAAAAAAAAAAAAAAAAAAAAACAGTTAAACATATAAGAATTTAAAGAAAGAGCAGTTAAAACCGTTGAACATATAAGAATTTAAAGAAAGAGCAGTTAAAACAGTTAAACATATAAGAATTTAAAGAAAGAGCAGTTAAAACAGTTAAACATATAAGAATTTAAAGAAAGAGCAGTTAAAACAGTTAAACATATAAGAATTTAAAGAAAGAGCAGTTAAAACAGTTAAACATATAAAAGCAGATAAAATAGGTTATTTAAAGAAAGGCAACATCAAAAAGATAGGTCTTCAGCCTTGATTTAAAAGAACTGAGCGTTGCAGCAGACCTGCAGTTATCTGGGAGTTATCTGGGACCCACCCAGACCACCTGAGAGGTCTGGGTGGGTCATAGTGTAGTAGCAGATCAGAAATGTATTTTGGCCCTAAACCGTTTAGTGATTTATAAACCAGTAAAAGTATTTTGAAATCAATTCTTTGAGGCACTGGAAGCCGGTGTAGAGACTTCAGTACTGGAGTGATGTGATCCACTTTCTTGGTCTTAGTAGCAGCTGCGTTCTGAATCAAATCACCCATAAACCCAACAATGGAAACTCCTCAGGAGTGAGACCACATCATATGCTGGGTAGGATAAGGGGCAAAGAGCCTGGGACTCTGGGGATTTGGGGTTACTTTATGGTCCACCTGACCTCTAACTAGTAGCCTGATTATGAGATTGTAACCAGATTTTTATGCCATATTTCTTTAATTTCCTGATATTTTGTTTGATTGTTCAATTTAACTAATACTACATTTTAACAGGTTAACTTACGCTTTGACTGAAATGTTATTTCACTATCTGACCTTCTCGTCTTATTTGTCTTTTGTAAGCTGTACCATATGAACTGTCGTTTGTCATATTTGCAAATCAAAATTTAAATTACAAAAACAAAAGTTAACATCTGTCTATGAACGTAATATTTTAAATGGCTCAAACTATAACGGGGGAAATATTGTACGTTGTGCTTCTCTACTTCTGACTCTCTGACAGCTTTAGCATGATTTGTTATATTTTATACAATATTGCTTATTTTTAATTACAATTTACCTTTTACAACATTCATTACTTATGTGAAAACTGCTTCTTTTTTATTGAAAAACGTCACATTTTCTTCAGGGAGGAACCGCCAAAACGCCTCGCCAATTACGTGCGCCTGAGTCTTCCCCAAAACCTTGTGTCATTTACAGCGACAAAAGAGGTGACAAAAACTCCCAAAATTGTGACAAAAAATACAAACCAAAGATTTGACAAAAATACAAAGATGAAAAGGAAAAAAAATGAAAAGATAAAAAAAAAATGGACAAGGTGACAAAACCCAAAATGGAAAAAAGTGCAAAAAATTGCAAAAAAAAAAGGAATGCAAAACTGAAAAAATGGGGAAAGAGGTGACAAAACCCCAAAAATTGGACAAAAGGTGACAAAAACTCCAAAATTGTGACAAAAGGGTGACAAAACCCAAAATTGTGACAAAAATAAATCCAAAGATTTTGACAAAAGAGGTGAAAAAGCAAAAAGGCGGCAAAACCCAAAATTGTAAACAAAACTCCAAAGATTTTGACACAAAAGAGGTGACAAAAGTTGTAACAAAAGTTATGACAAAAAAGGTGACAAAAGGTGACAAAAAGGCTGAACAAAATCCAAAATTGTGCAAAAAAGGTGAAAAAACCCCAAAAATTATGACAAAACCCAAAGATTTTGACAAAGAGGTGACAAAAAGTTGTAACAAAGCTCGACAAAACTCGAAAATTGTGACAAAAAGGTGACAAAACTCCCAAAATTGTGACAAAAACTCCAAAGATTTTGACAAAAGAGGTGACAAAAGTTGTAACAAAAAGGTGAAAAACCCAAAATTTGGGACAAAAAGGTGACAAAACCCCAAAATTGCAAATTGAAAATTCCAAAGATTTTGACAAAAGAGGTGACAAAAAAGGCGACAAAACCCCAAAAATTTTAACAAAAACTCCAAAGATTTTGACAAAAGAGGTGAGAAAAGTTGTGACAAAAAAGGTGACAAAAAAGGTGACAAAAAAGGTGACAAAAAAGGCGACAAAAACTCCAAAAATTGTGACAAAAAAGGTGACAAAAACCCCAAAAATTGTGACAAAAACTCCAAAGATTTTGACAAAAGACGTGACAAAAGTTGTAACAAAAAAGGCGACAAAAACTCCAAAAATTGTGACAAAAAAGGTGACAAAAACCCCAAAAATTGTGACAAAAATTCCAAAGATTTTGACAAAAGAGGTGACAAAAACTATCTCAAAGGAAAAAAAATCAAAAGACGTTGTCGATTGATATGTTTGTTTGGTTTTGTGTACAGGAAGAAGAGAAGCGGGAGGAGCGACAGAGATGATGGATGAGGTGACGCTGAGAGGAGGCGTCGTCATGGCGCCCGGAGGCGTCCCAGAAGAGGAGGAGACTCCTCGGAGGGTGAGACGGCATGAAAACCTCCCTCTCGTTACTGATTCATAGCCTCGCGTTGCCAGACCTTAGCTTTTTAATTAATAAGGGAAAAACTTCCACTAATTAACCCTGACAAAGCACACCTGTGAAGGTAAAACCATTCCAGGTGACTACCTCATGAAGCTCATTGAGAGAACACCAAGGGTTTGCAGAGTTATCAAAAAAAGTTAATAGTCATGAAAATAAAGAAACACATTGAATGAGAAGGTGTGTCCAAACTTTTGGCCTGTACTGTATGTGTGTTGGTCAGTCTGTCTGCTTGACAATCTGATTTTGCAGCAATACAATTGAAGTGAGATGAACAGACAGAGACATTGATCATGTTAGATGAAACAGATGTTGACAAAGTTTCCTTTTGGGGACATAATTTGAAATTGGGAAAAATCTGAAGTTGGAAAAAGTTAAGGAATTGGCAGAATATTGCAATATGTTTTAAAATTGCAATAATATCGTATCGTGGACATAGGTATCCAACCAAACCAGCGCTGATTGGTCGGTCGTTTGGGGCGAACGGCTCCAAATTTTCCTCTTATCTCAAGATGCCAGGCTGATCTGCGAGTGGAAAACTGGAGCTCGCCAGATCAGGACGATCTCACCAGGCTAAAGTGCATCCCACTACGCAGCAGCTTTTAGGCGTCATTCTGTTGTTTGCTAGCAGAGGGAATTGAAAAAGAGGCTCCTTCATGCAATACAAAGTCAGCGGAGAGAACAGCACGCAGCTTGCACAATGGTATCAGCTGGTAGGTAAGCAAAGCGGTGTGGTGAGCGGTGACAGTGAGCGTTTCATTCTCCGATAAGACGGCCATTGTTGTGGTTAATGGTGACCGGGTGACGGCAGAGAACAGGAGTTCGGCTTCCCCCGCGTAGAGCAGCAATTAAGAGCTTTGTTTTACGTTAAACAGTTGAGTTCAAGAGCAGTTTGAGATGTCCTCTTACTTTCATCATCATTTCCTGATTGAATCACGTTCTACTTGTTGATGTCTGAGTGAATCCACTTTTCCTTTTTCTTTAAGTATCTCAAACTGCAGTTCCTCTTGCCTCTAATGGCCCCTTTATTTTAGACCAAAAAAATAATAAAAACGCCCACATATAAAAAAAAAAAAACACTTAACCCCAAGAACTGTAGCTTTTAATTCTTTTATATAGGCCTTAGTGGTCCCCTAATACTGTATCTGAAGTCTCTTTTATATAGACCTTAGTGGTCCCCTAATACTGTATCTGAAGTCTCTTTTATATAGCCTTAGTGGTCCCCTAATACTGTATCTGAAGTCTCTTTTATATAGACCTTAGTGGTCCCCTAATACTGTATCTGAAGTCTCTTTTTATATAGACCTTAGTGGTCCCCTAATACTGTATCTGAAGTCTCTTTTATATAGGCCTTAGTGGTCCCCTAATACTGTATCTGAAGTCTCTTTTATATAGACCTTAGTGGGCCCCTAATACTGTATCTGGAAGTTCCTTTATATAGACCTTAGTGGTCCCCTAATACTGTATCTGAAGTCTCTTTTATATAGGCCTTAGTGGTCCCCTAATACTGTATCTGAAGTCTCTTTATATAGACCTTAGTGGTCCCTAATACTGTATCTGAAGTCTCTTTATATAGACCTTAGTGGTCCCCTAATACTGTATCTGAAGTCTCTTTTATATAGA
>NC_053125.1:28076491-28088991 GCF_010015445.1 Perca fluviatilis | reverse complement strand
CCTTAATGGTTCCCTAATACTGTATCTGAAGTCTCTATTATATAGACCTTAGTGGTCCCCTATTACTGTATCTGAAGTCTCTTTTATATAGGCCTTAGTGGTCCCCTAATACTGTATCTGAAATCTCTTTAATATAGACCTTAGTGGTCCCCTAATACTGTATCTGAAGTCTCTTTTATATAGACCTTAGTGGTCCCCTAATACTGTATCTGAAGTCTCTATTATATAGGCCTTAATGGTCCCCTAATACTGTATCTGAAGTCTCTTTTATATAGACCTTAGTGGTCCCCTAATACTGTATCTGAAGTCTCTTTTATATAGACCTTAGTGGTCCCCTAATACTGTATCTGAAGTCTCTTTTATATAGACCTTAGTGGTCCCCTAATACTGTATCTGAAGTCTCTATTATATAGGCCTTAGTGGTCCCCTAATACTGTATCTGAAGTCTCTATTATATAGGCCTTAGTGGTCCCCTAATACTGTATCTGAAGTCTCTATTATATAGGCCTTAATGGTCCCCTAATACTGTATCTGAAGTCTCTTTTATATAGACCTTAGTGGTCCCCTAATCCTGTATCTGAGCCCATCTGAGCTTTCATTTTCTCAAAGGCAGAGCAGGATACCCAGGGCTCGGTTTACACCTATCACCATTTCTAGCCACTGGGGGACCATAGGCAGGCTGGGGGAACTCATAATAATAAAAAAACACTCAAAGTGAAATTTTCATACCATGTGACCTTTTAATTATGTTGAATTTGGTTTCACAGCCCAGCACACTTTCTGGGGGCCTGGTTACAAAGGATCTGATCTTCTCCGCCTCTGTTTTTTTCTTACAGGATGCAAACATTTACTGCAACCACACCGACAACAGTCTCACTCCCGGTGCAGCTGAGGTCATGCCGGAGGCCGCCACGGAAATGGAGCAAACCAAAGGTACGTAACCGAAGAGTAAAGGAGTTCTTATGATCAGAAAGTTGTGTAACAAAAGCTATAGGAAATATTGAAACAAGCCGGTGTAAAACTTATCAAGTTAGACTCAATTCATGTCGCCATGATAAGTCTCCGTTGACCTTTGACCCTCCCCAACTCCAGACCTCCCAGTGATGCCCCAGAAACTAGGACCTGTGGTCGTCCAGGGCAACAACAAGAACCCAGCCAGTGAGAAGCTGGAGAGGGTCCGCAAGTGGAGCATCGCCACCTATAAGGTGAGAGCAATCGAGCTGTTCGTTGGTCAAAATTAGGGGGTGTCACGATTCTCGAAATCCACGATTTTCAATCTAAACAATTTCTTCGCAAACAGCAGTTTGAGTTTCTCCCAGTTTACGAGGCACACTTGAATGCACCATTAGTTAAACGAGGTGCACATGAATGCACCACGGAGTCCCGTCGGAGCCCAGATGCTTCACCCTCGTTGCTTGTTTCCATAACTCACTCACGGGGAAGGCAAAATGTCGCCACACTAGGGCTGTGTTCGATTGAAGAAATTCTCAGTCGACTAACACTCATTCAGTTGTATCGACTGATCGATTAGTTGATTTAATCGACAGATCTGTAAATCTGAGTTTCTCCGCAAAGAGTCATGCTAAAAGGATGCATATATTGAATAAGATAATAGCCTCCTTTGCATATTTAAGCACAACATTTCAGAAAACGTGTAATACAAGAAATAACTGCCTTAAAAGGTATAGTGGAGGATTATCCCGAATTTTAGAAAAGAACCGCCCTCTCCACTTTTTGAAAAAATGCACATGCGCAACACTCTGCCTGCTCCCGAGAGGGAACGCCTATTAAACGTGTGCACGAGAGCGCACACAAGTTACAAGTTGCTGTCGGCATGGCTCATACAAGCCTACTTTCCCAAAGAAGATTTGCACTTTTTCACACATTTAGATGTTTACCGTGTGTGCGCGGTGCGTGACTTGTGCCAGGGCTAGCATCGCTAATCATAGCTTACATCAACTTTCACTAGCAGTGATTTTAAATGGATTTCTCCAAATAGCATGCCAAACTTTACCTGTCGAGTAGAAACTTGGCGACTGAGGCATCAGTGGGAAGCCCAGCCTGTGCTTTTAGCGCACGCCGCAGGAAAACATTCTCCCAAAACACTCCGGTCTTGTTTCTTTCTTCAGAGGCCTTTCTCTTCTTGTCATACAATTCCTAGACACTTTTCTCTTTGCGACCCCTCAGACATTTTGAAAAAACACGGTGAGAACGGGAGCTTCAATGAATGGCTGAAACCAGAAGCTCACTACCTATGCTCACCACACATATACACCTGGAAGTGCGCATGCGCAGAAAGCGAAAACTACCCTAGGGACGCACGTACGACAGCCTTACGTAAACATGTCACCAGAATGATTGACAACTAGGAGGACCAATAGTCTTGATGATCCACCCGGAAAAAGAAAATCCTCCACAATACCTTTTTAATGAAAGTAATCAAAGTAGGTTTCACGGTGAGATCTATTAAGGTAAAAATGTCAACCCTTAATTCTTGTGTTTACCAGAGATGTGCTCGTACGTTTCTTGGAAATAAGTCCTTCAGCGTGAAGCATTTAGTCTCTATCTATCTCTTCACTTACACACGTGGTACGCTCCGTAGGGTTGGTCACGTAGTGGCCCCGTGCACTAACGTGCACTAACATGTGCACGTGGCACGATAACTGGCCAATGAAACGTGATCATTACAGCGTTTCAAGCTCTAAATCAAACACAACTAAGTCACACAGCCAACGGATCGGACCTCCAACAAAATAAACCAATATTACACTATCGACAGTCTTTGATTATATTATTAATTTATATATATATTATTATATATATATAATATATATATATATAATATATATTATATATATATATATTATATAATATATATATGGCATGCTGACTGACAGAGAACACGCACGCAGCAGGCACAGGCAGAATGAGACACGGATGGACAGAAAGCCAAGGAAGACGAATCAAGACACAATGGACACACCAGACTGAACACATGACCAAGGACATTTTTCAAGCAGCGGAGCCATGGAAAAACAAAAACACGAAGACACAAAAAAAAAAGGAGTGGACGTAGGGGACCAACTGAAACCTACACTAAGACACACACACAAGGAAGAAACACCGACCACACACGTACAAGACACAACACAGCAACAAAAATACACACAAGGCGCAGACACCGTGAAAACAACTCATGAAAGGAAGCCACCAGACCAAATGGAAGTGGCTGACAACGCTAAAAAAAAAAAAAAAAAGAAATTCTACAAAGGGATGGAAAAGATCAACACGCTTCCTCTTCCCCCAAGTCCACTGTTCTTCTACTACCGGACACCCCCCCCCCTAACTGCCGCTAAGCACTGTGCAGTGCCGCACAGGAGGAGAGGGAGGCTACTCCTCTGCTCTCTCGCCCCTCAGTCACAAAACAGAGAGCTGTTTTGGCAGCTACAGGAGAGAAATACCTTGCGTGCTCGCTGGACAATACTGGCGACTTTCTGTAGAAAAGTCGCCAGATTTGTCGCGAGTCGCTTTTTTGAAAAAGAAAAAAAGTCGCTAAGGGGGTCTGAAAAGTCGCTAAATCTAGCGACAAAGTCGCTAAGTTGGCAACACTGAAGAGACTAATACCTGCACCCACAGGAGCAGAAATAAACCAATTCTGCCACAAGAAAGGTTGTGGTTTGAGTTAGGGGACAACACAGAAAGGCATTCTGGGAACTGTAGGGAAATCACAAGCCGAAATTGAAGTCTCCATAACCATGGGAATGTTTCTTATTTCCATAATTTCCATCATATGGCATGAACGCAGCATGAAGGATGTAAGTATTCATTGCAAAAAAAATCACACTATAATCATTTTTAATTTTAGTAATTTTTCAAGGAAAATGGGAACAATGACACAAAAATGACCATTCGCTCCGATATCGTATGTGAATCATATGGCAGTTGCGATAGAAGTCAAAATAATCACAATTTTATTATTTTCCTCGTATCGTGCAGCCCTAAATGTAACCTTCTCTGATTTCAGGATGGAGTACGATGCGTACCGAGTGGACCTGGAGGAGCTGAACCTGGGGCCCCGGGACGCCATCACCATGCCTAAACTGGAGCTGGCCCAGAAGGACTTCCAGAGCCAGAGGGAGAAATACCAGAGTGTCCGGGACGGCCTGTCCGTCAAAGTCAAGCTGCTGCAGGAGAACAAGGTGAGACGGTTCAGGTCAGAGTGTGATTTAGTTACAGTTGTTTCGGTCAACTTTTAAACTTTTACTTTTAAAACACACGTTTTTTTTAACGTAGTAGTAGTAGTTTTGGTAGTAGTAGTCTCGCATTGCCAGCTCTATCTCCTCAGGGCTGTGGAGTAAGGTCTGGCTACGCCACAGATGCATTCTGGGATATAGAGAAAGAAGTGCTCTGGATTGTTTGCATTTCTTTAAACCAATCAGAATCATCTTGGGCGGCGCTAAGCTCCGGACGCAGCAACAGTGGCTCTGCTAAGTAGTCTCGGGAAGGAACTTGTTTGAGAACATTTTCACTCCGCAAAAGACAACGTCGCATACAATATTAAATGAAGTCAGCTGTTGACACAATACAGTAATGTGAGTTGTTTAAATTAGCTGATACATGGTTACACCTCATTGGCTCTTACCAGTGTATCTCCGTGTGTACTTCGTCTACAGCAAACACACCAATCGGTCCCAAAAACCTCCCAGTTAGAGAGGAGACGCCCTAAACATATTCTTTGTAAGAAACCCTGATCATCAGCAAATACATTACAATTATACTGTATACACAGGGTATATTTAACTCCTAGGAAGCTTCATTTGAAGGTTATTGATGTACTTTTTGTTCCTCCAAAGTGATAGATTATTTTCACATGTTTTGGGAGTGTGGCTGACTTTTGGAAGATGGTTGCCTTTAACCTCTCTACGTTGTTTAAAACCCTTGTGTGGTCCTTCGGGTCCCGGTGACCTGAAGGACAAAACAAAGGTTAACGCAGCACCTTGGTGCTCGTTTGTACAGCATTTTGGTCAGCTTAAACGGTGTTTAAATGTGCTAGGAAACAAACTTTACTTACTTACTTTACAAGAGACAGGGTTTAGAGAGCAATTCTCAACAAAATAAACGGAAGTACATCATCCTTGTGTGGTCCTTCGGGTCCCGGTGACCCAAAGGACCACACAAGGGTTAAGATTAGATTGCCCTCCTCGCCTGCTACACTCATTTTGAATGACTTGTCAAGGCTGGGTTTGACACTGGATAAGAGAAGAGCATTGCTGGCTGGACTTACAGCTGTAACTAGTTGCCACACGTTGGAAAACCTCCACATTCACTTAATTTCCGAGCTTGGGTTTTAACATATTTGGATATTGTTTGCTTGGGAGTTGTCGACAGCTAGAGTCCACAGAGCAAAAGAGTCCGCAATAGAGGCTTGGCATTCACTTTTAACTGCCTTCAGGTGTAATATGTAACTGAGATTTGGAGTTCTGGATCCAGGGGGTGGGTGGGTTATTTATTTATTTTATTTTTCATTTTTAATTATTATTTTTTTTTTATCTTAGTGTTTTAATCATACGTTTCTGTGTACACTACCGGTCAAAAGTTTTAGAACACCCCTTTGCTTTTTTTGATAACTCTGCAAACCCTTGGTGTTCTCTCAATGAGCTTCATGAGGTAGTCACCTGAAATGGTTTTACCTTCACAGGTGTGCTTTGTCAGGGTTAAATAGTGGAAGTTTTTCCCTTTTTAATAAAAAAGCAAAGGGTGGCTACTTTGAAGAATCTAAAATATAAGACATGTTTTCAGTTATTTAACACTTTTTTGTTAACTACATAATTCCATATGTGTTCATTCATAGTTGCCTTCAGTGAGATTCTACAATGTAAATAGTCATGAAAATAAAAAGGAAATGCATTGAATGAGAAGGTGTGTCCAAACTTTTGGCCTGTACTGTACCTGTACGTACTGTCTCTTTAAAATAAAATAAAAATTTCATCACAAAAAAAAACATATTCTCTGTAAATCTTCACAATCATTCCCCGAAAGAACCGAGCAGGCCTGCCTCGTTGCACCGTCCACATAATATTTTCAGCGTGCAGCTTGATGGCTCGAAGTTGTTGTTGTTTTCAGAAGCAAACTTTGATTTTGAGAACGGCAACGTGCTAATCGATTAATCGAGAAAGTAAACGTTAGTTGCAGCCCTAGTTTTGTTGAAATATAATCCTTATCGCTGAGATATTGTACTTATCATGATCATGATTAGGGCTGGGCATCGTTCAGAATCTTTCGATCCGGTGCCAATTTCGATACCTCAGTTTCGATGCCGGTTCCTAACGATAATTTTTTCGATACCATATGTTTTAAAATCCATTTCAACATCAACAAAAATCCATTAAACACAAAAGCTTTTATTTTCCACCTTAATTGTGAATCAAAACAGTTATCAAAATGTAAACATTCTGGTAACACTGCTCACTCAGAGTAACATTAATAAAAGGTGCCTTGCCTTGCAAGCTCAGCCTGTCAGTCAGTCATCAGGGCAGAGAAACCACCGTTGTGCCTGCTTGTAATAGGAAGTGTAACATCAACAGCACCGCGACCGCTTTCGGCTCGCCATTAATATCACCTCGCCATTGATATCATATCGCAGCAAACGCTGAAGTTTTAAAAAACTGTAACTACACTTGAAACCAACCGTGACTCTCTGTGACTTCACAACAAAACTGCAGACAGTTTACTCCGTCCACACCTCTCCGTGTGCGTGTGTGTGTCGGTGTCAGACGCTTTTGGAACCGAAATTTGGCACCGAAAGATAAAAGTTTTTTTCGATACCATAAAAGTATCGACGTTCGGTACCCAGCCCTAATCACGATACTAAATAAATAATATGGTTTGGACTTGACGAATCTTTTTATTTTTTTCTCTGCAGGTTAAAGTCCTCCACAAGCAGCTGTGGCTGCTCCACAGCGCCGTCGCTGCCCACAGTTTATCGTGTCAAAACTTCCTGGAGCAGAACATGCGGCAGGCCGGCGAACGCCTCAACACCCCCAGCGTAGACGCCCCGTCCTGGCTGGAGGAAAGTTGACACGACAAACCAAACAACAACCAAAATTGGCCACGTGGACGGAAGTTGGGTTCGAAGAATGTTTTGCAATAAAATGGACTAGAAATGTTCAGATGCATGTGGATTTTGGGATAGTTAGGTAGGTAGGTAGGTAGGTAGGTAGGTTATTTATACCAAAGTGGAATTGGGAGCTTTTGGGTTTCGGATGGATTTCAAGCCTCTGGAAAGTGTTCGCTACAAATATGAGGAGTTAGATGCAGCAGTTTACAGGGAAATTAATTGTTTTGGATGTTGAATGGGCTCCTTTTTAAAGGCTCAGAAAACGTGCAATTTTATCACTTTCCAGGTCTAAAAAAGCTTTGAAAAGGATGTATTTTATTTTGAATTCTTGGCATGTTTAACTCTCTGTTTTCTATACTATGCATCCATTCACAGACGTACAGTACTTGTGACTTCTGACCTGTTTAACAGAGACGAGCCCCCCTCTGGTTTTCATGCCTCCGTCTTATTGTGTTGGGGAGTAAATCCATAATCCTCTGGGAGGCACTAAGCCTTTCTTTGAACTTTTAAAAAAAAAATCCTCAGCCACTGCAGTCAGAAACTAAACAGCGACTAAAAGTGCCTCGACACCGCACCAACTGGCTTCCTATTGGCTGTTCTGATTGGACTCTTATCGAATCTTTTGTCTCCTTTTTGTTCATTTTTTTTATTTGGTAGCAGCTTCTCATATTTAGCCGCCACAGACCATCACTTTTACTGGTTAAAATGAGAAACGTTGCCTACGGCAGATCATATTTAGCTGTAGCTAATTAACATTTAATGCCAAAAAGGGTGAAATGAAACGTGGCAGTTCTCTGGTAATGTTCTCTGCAAGACAGTGTTTTTCTAGGCAAAAGCTTATATGTATTGTAGTGTGTATATATACTGTATATACAGTATATATACACTACCGGTCAAAAGTTTGGGGTCACTTAGAAATTTCCATTCCCCTCCATTATAGACAGAATACCAGCTGAGATCAGTTGCATTGTTTTTTTTAACCACAGCTACATTATGAGCTTACATAATTGCAAAAGGGTTCTCTAATGTTTTCTCAGTTAGCCTTTTAAAATGATATCAGATTAGTAACCAGAATAAGCCTTTGGGACATTGGATGAATGGTTGCTGATAATGGGCAATGTAGATTATTGCATTAAATATCAGCCACTTCTTTCTACAACAGTCGAGAACCCTTTTGCAATTATATAAGCACATAATGTAATCTGAAAACTGCTGCCCTGATTAAAAAAACAATGCAACTGATCTCAGCTGGTATTCTGTCTATAATGGAGTGGAAATTTCTAAGTGACCCTAAACTTTTGACTGGTAGTGTATGTACGGAGCCCCTAAAGGGACGTGGAATTTCTTTTTAATACTTTCTTGAGCTCACGAGAGACCAAGCGGAGTACCAAAGAATTGAGACTTAAATTAAGTTACAAACCAAAAAATTTCAAAAGCTTATATGTATAGAACCCCTAAAGGGACGTGGAATTTCTTTTTAACCCTTGTGTTGTCTTCCCGTAGACTATTAACTTGTTGTCCTTTAGGGTCGAAATTGAAAATTCATAGCTTTTTTTATTCATGGTCAATTAACATAATTTATTTGACATTATACCTTAAAAAAAGAGCAGAAATTAGGATTTTTTGTTGGACTAATAGTTAAGATCACAGGATGTTAACTGAATCCCAGACTGGTTTATGTCAAAGTTTAGTCACGATACTGTTTTGAAACCATTTAAACAGTTGTGTTATGAAAGTAATCATTATTTTTACATGTGAAGAACGTTGTTTATTTTCCATACAACGTACATCCATGCGTCCATGTTAATTTTGGGGCAATTTGGTTGTAAGAAACCCATATTTATGATATCAAAAACTTTGAAAAGGACAACACAAGGGTTAATACTTTGTGCTCACAATAAACCAATCTGAGTACCAAAGAGTTGAGACTTAAATTTAGTTAAAAACCAAAAAAATGTCTTCATTATGTCGACGATATTGCCTTGTTCGTTGGTGAAAAAAGGCAGCACCCATAGCCCAAGTTTTAGTGTTTTTTTAAGGCGCTGACACACCACCCAGATAATCGGCCGTCGGACAGTCTGGCGAGGTCGGTGACTCGAGTCTGTTCGGTGTGTCCCGCGCCGTCGTCCGTCCGAGGGGCTGTCGGCGTTCATTTTGGTGTTCAGTCGGCGGCAGGGCAGTCGGGAATTACCTGGAAATGGCGAGCGGAATGAGGTGACTGGAGTCTCTCAAAATCTGACGAATATCTGTTAAACTGACCGTTGTTGATCTGAAATGAAGACAGATTCAGCAACTGCACGGCCTATTTCTCTCTTAAAATGTTTTCTAAAACATGTTTCGGTGAACTATTTTAGTACGATATGAGATCGTATTCTGAACGAGCCGCCATGACAGTCTGGGCTTTGAATTTCTGGAGAAAACAAACCCATGTGACGCATTTGTCCAATCAGCTGCCCCGGTTTTCATTTCTCGGGCAACAATACAGAGTAGCGCCGCCTGCTGTTATAGAGATGTATTACGTTTCTCAAGTCGGTGTCGCCTCAGTGTGTCCCGAGGCAGTTTTTTGGGACCTCGGGGACGCGACTGATCATTTCGATTGGCTTTTCTGTCGACGGTCGGCCGTCTGGTGTGTGTGTCTCGGCTTTTAAACTGACCTTTGTTGATCTGAAATGAAGACAGATTCAGCAACTGCACGGCCTGTTTCTCTCTTAAAATGTTTTCAGAAACACGTTTCGGTGAACTATTTTCGTAAAATAATTGTATTTCGAACAAGCCGCCATTACTATCGGCTGGAGAAGCCAGACCCATGTGATTTAAAAAAAAATATATATATATATATATATACGATTATAGTGTGATTTCTGCAAGGATCTGTACCAAACAAAGATTTTTTTCTTTAGTCTGTAGATACGATTTGTAGGCCGGGATGTCTCTGCAGCACCACAAAACTTGATTTTAGAACGGTGTGACACATGTTTTGCCTTTAACAAATATCGCGCCCCCCTGCGATTTGGACATTGCACTAGTCCATATTGCGATTTCAATACAATTGCGATTAATTGTGCAGCCCTAGTATCATCTCAATAACAACACCTCTTTGTACTTCCGTTCTAACTTCCGAAATGCTTCTGACATCCCTCTTGAGCAGCCAAATTACTAATGTTTGTCTGCCCCATTGAAAGGCTTTGTTTACATCTCAGTTACATACAGTCTCTTTAAGTTTTAATACCAATATATCCCCAATTACACACTTTGCAATTTTTGCCATGAAAATACTACGTTGTAAGAAAATGTGAGAGTTATTTTCGGTTCAGTTAAAAACTGAATAAATGTGCTGCCTTTTTTATGTTTTTATATCTTCAGATTGGGACCAAAACGTTGCAGGCTCTCTTGTTCATCTTGATAACCGTCCGGTGGTCAAAATAACTGATAGATGATTTATGGTGAATTTTTTTAAAGCAGTTTTGAATTCAATCGCATCATAAAATGTTTCCGTTATTTTGTCCACCTGCTGAATGTCCTCGCGCTCTTTGCACTCTCTCCGAAGCATGATCTGCCTTTTAATGTTTCCTGTAGAGATGCACCGATAGACCGGCCGGTGACCGGCAGGTCAGTCTAACATTATGCCGATTTCATGCCGTTCAACGCTACAATTAACTGACCACAGAAGTTATACGAGTTACAGTTCTCAAGGACGCACGGACGCGACAGCGCGGTCTCTATTTCCTTTCTCTCAACTTCTCTGCCGTGTGAAGCGCGTGTCGGCGCTATTCTCCCACACGCAGGGAACCTCGTGGATTAACCTGCAACATGTCAGCTGTTTGTAGATTCTTCAGCGTGTGTGCAGAAGATAACAAGTTTGCAATATGCAACACCTGCAAGGAGAAAGTAGGGCGTGGAGGGACGACACCAAAAACCCCAAATTATAACATTTTGTTAGCTGGATATTGGATGTGAAGGAGAAAGAGCTGGTTCTAACATGGCACTTTAGATGTGTGTGAATGTCCCACACCAGGAGTAATTTATATAGTTGTATTTCATAGTGATCCATTATCTGTTCAAAACATGTTCTATTAAAGAAAAGATAGAAAATACATATGTGCGTGTGCTGTAAAGTGGTTAGAAAAAATGAAATCTGAATCGGCTAAAATCAGTATCAGCTGGCCTAGCTCAAAGTAAATCGGAATCGGCCTAGAAAGTTGTAATCGGTGCATCTCTAGTTTCCTGTGATACTGAAGGATGAAAGTCCGTTCAGACCGCATTGTTTACGTGTATGAATGTGCTTGTTTGTGTCGCTGAACCTCAGACCTGACAACAACAACAACTATGCAATGACCGTTGGTGCTTTTTGTGCAATAATGTCTCAAACATCTTGCCTTAAAAATGATTTGTAAACCGCGACTTTATTTTCTCGTCTTCTAAAAAAACAGAACCGATCCACCTGAGTTAACCCTTGTGTTGTCTTCCCAGGTCAAAATGTACCCGGTCTGTTTTGCCTGTTTTATCAAGCATAAAGTATACATCTTCTAAGCCAACTTCATTCCAACTTATCACCGCTAGTTTTACACTTAGGTTTGTAATTCAAGGTCAATAAACCTCATTCAACCTAATTTTGAGTTAAAAAACCCAGAAATTATGAATTACTTTAGCTAATAATTAAGATCAGAGGAACGTATGTTGATGCATAATTACAGCCTGTTTCATGTATGGAACCATCCATGTTATTTTTGGGCAATTTGGTTGAATGAAACCCATATTTGTGATACAGAAACTTTGAAAACAGGTCAAATTTCACCCGAGGACAACACAAGGGTTGAATAACTCCTTAAAAGGGAAACTTCCCCTCAATTTAACGATGATGAGCTCTTGTTCCTGTGATGTGTGAAGCCGAAATATGGCTCCAACTTTCAGTGTTGTTAAATCGAGAAGAAACACAACAGGGTTTGGTTGTAAACTATACATTTCTTTAGAGAGGAAAACCATCCAAAATGTAGTATTTTTTAGTTTTTCAGATGACAAAAAAGGTTGTGATCCCAACATACTGTAACTATTAGGGATGCACCGAATCCAGATTTTTGGGGTTTCGTCCGAATACCGAATCCACTGGTTAAGATTCTGCCTAAACCGAATACCCAGTCCCTCCAGGAAAACGCAATCATGTGATCGCATAACTCAACGCATAATCAGCCAAAGTCTGCTTTCGCCGCATAAATTGCCGATTTCCGCGCAAAATATGCGGCTGGGCTTTGCATGATTTCATAATCCCAGAATTTTCTTTGTAAAAAAAAAAAAAGTCCCATAATATATCTCAGCAGAAAGTTGAAAAATGTTGCGTTTACTTCACACAAGAGCAGCCATTTTCCCCCTGTTGCCATGGGAATGA
>NC_053125.1:28058991-28068991 GCF_010015445.1 Perca fluviatilis | reverse complement strand
GTTGAATATTGTATAATTTGTAATAGTCTGAAGGATGAAGTCTTCCTTTTATGTGTTGAGTAAACTCTCCTCCTTCTTAAGGCTAAATAAAGTCTTTAAAAAGCCTCTCGGAGCAGCTGGAAAAACGCATCGTCACAAAGCTGTAAATATTCTACCTGCTCGACATTAGCATGTTAGCATTTAGCTCAGGAAACCGTAGTGTGAGGGAGGAGGGATGACAGACCGGTTATTTTGCCAAGGGCGGGGCTGGTAGCGTTTATCTGGGCCAAACACACACACACACACAGAGACACACACACACACACACACAGAGACACACACACACACACACACACACATAGATAGATAGAGACACACACACACATAGATAGACACACACACACACACAAATAGACACACACACACACACAAATAAACACACACATACATAGACACACACACACACACATAGAACACACACACACACACACACACATAGAGACACACACACACATAGATAGAGAGACACACACACACATAGACACACACACACATAGATAGATAGACACACACACACACACACACAAATAGACACACACACACACATACATAGACACACACACACAGAGACATAGAGACACACACACACACACACACATAGATAGAGAGAGAGACACACACACAGACACACACATAGAGACACACACACACACACACACACACATAGATAGAGAGAGACACACACACACAGACACACACATAGAGACAGACACACACACACACACACATAGATAGAGACACACACACACACTCCCACACACATTGATAGACACACACACAGACAGACAGACACACACACACTCACACACACAGACAGACAGACACACACACACACACACACACATAGACACACGCAGATAGACACAGACACACACACAGACACACACATAGATAGAGACACACACACACATAGATACACACACACACACACACAGACACACACATAGAAACAGACACACACACACACACACACACTCACAAGCACACAAAAACACACACTCACAGACACACACTCACACACAAAATGAGTTAAGTTGACATTAAACAACAGTGTGTGCTAGCAGGTGGGCGTGTACGAGCGAAAGCACCTTCCCTTCCACTCGAGTCATCACGCATGCGCAGGCTGCCTTGGCTCTCTCTCTCTCTCTCTCTCTCTCTCTCTCTCTCTCTCTCTCTCTCTCTCTCTCTCTCTCTCTCTCTCCCGCAAGCACGCGCACACTCGCACGCGCCCACAGCCGGTGTCACAAGTGTGTCTTTCGGCCGCACAGCGCGCGCTGCGTGTCGATGCCAACTGGAGTCACATTTGGATCAGTAAATCTTGTTTTGCCGTAAATTTGGACATTTTCGCAGGGAGGTTTGGCGCAGGAGAATCCGCGCGGCTGGAGCCGCTCACTCCGGTAAGTTCAGACGGGAATTTCACCCCACACTTTCTTCTCTTTAAGCCCTGTTGATTTCAGCGTGACTGCCAGTTCACGTTCGTGCTGCTCGGAATTAATTTATGCATATTAACACGCTGTTTAGCACAGTCAAACTTCACGTCTACCAGACTACACTCACATTTTCACAGTATTTTGGAATGAGCCCGGGCACCCAGCCGGTTTAATGTTCATGGTTATGTTTATATTGTGATGTCCAATCTCAAGAACAATTCGGCAGCGCGTATGTTACACTTTAACTGACTTTAAGGTGTTAAATATTCTGTAATATTCCTAATATTATAAAATATTTCGAGTCTTTATTGGTTTGAGGTAAAGCAATAATAGGAATACTTCCAGAGTTTTTTTCAAAGTTTAATTTTGGGGGGGTTTTCCCTTTATTTGATAGTGAAAGTGGATAGAGAGGAAAGGTGGGAGATGACACGCAGAAAAGGGCCGCAGGTCGGACTCGAACCCGGGCCGCTGCAAAGGACTCAGCCAGCATGGGGCGCACGCTCTCACTGGGTGAGCTAGAGGTCGCCCCTAATTAGTTTTTAATGTATTTAACTCAACAGAGAGTATTTATTTTGGGTTTGCGGACCCATATGGAGCTTCCTCTCTCGTGGTGTTCTTACAATATTTAAACTATTGTCTGTTTGTGATATTATTTATGTCCCTTGATAGTCAATATACAATATTCATGGTGCTCAGTGACCATGTAGAGACTACTGCTGCTCAGAATCGAGTTTATTTCTACTTTATTTATGATGTTGACCCTCTAAAATATCCATGCTGTGTCTGTTTGTGAGTTTTAACTGACTTTATGATGCTTTAATCTTCATTTTATCTCTTTTTATATTCTTAAAACAATGAAAATGTTGTTAAAAAACTCAAATATATTCCGTTTAGGCCTACTATCGTGTAAAAGTACGAAAATTAGAAATATATTTACATTTGAGAAGCTGGAACTGTTGATTTTTGCAATTTTTGCTCGTAAAATGACTGAAAAGATGAATCAATCAACAGAATTGTTGCCGATAGATACGATAGCGTCACGATATGATATTATTGGGATTTTAAACGTATATTATATCGCAGCAACACAACCACAAACAGACCAGAGTCCTATTCTAAAATCGCTCCATTTAGAAAGAAACACACACACACACACACACAACGCACACAGACACACTCAGACACACACACCTACACACATGCATACACACACACAGACACACTCAGACACACACACGCATACACACTCAGACACACACACACCTACACACACACAGACACACTCAGACACACACACGCATACACACTCAGACACACACACACCTACACACACACATGCATACACACACACAGACACACACACGCATACATACACAAACACACTGAGACACACACGCATACACAGACACACTCAGACACGCACACACGCAAACATACACACACACATGCACACACACACACACACGTAGACACGCATACACACACACACACACACACACAGACATACACACATACACACGCACACAGATGCACACACACACAGATACACACACACACACACACAGACACACGCACACACACACTGAAATATTAACAATATTTTGCGATATATTGCAATTTAACACCTTTTTATCACATTTCTCTGTTTATCTCACTTCAGTTTTACTGCTGCTAACTGATTGTCAAGCATACAAACTGACCAACACACATACATATATCTCTATCTATCTATCTATCTATCTATCTATCTATCTATCTATCTATCTATCTATCTATCTATCTATCTATCTAGATTTTTCTATCTCCTGTAATATTCTCCATGTAGGCTAAGTGTTCCTAACCTGACTCCACCAGATGGATCGCTTCTCGTTTGCTCGGCATATCCATCTGGGAACTTTACCGTTGGAGAACTTTTGGGAAGGGGGGTGAAAATCCTGGTTAGCTGATTGGATAAACCATCTGTCTAGCACCACCTATAGTTGGTGATAGACGGGGCCAAATCAACCAATCAGAGCAACGAAAGCGTATGAAAATATAACCACAAGCCAGGCTACCCCTGCTGCTGCTGCAGGCAAAGCATAGCTCGTTAGCTCAGCAAGCTAGCAGCATGTCGGTTAAGGATATTTGCCGTTTGTGTAACGAGAATTTAAGAATAAAAGGCACCGTTTCAGGTAGGGCTGGACCCGAATATTCGTTCAGTGGGTTGGTATTCGATTTGAAAATTTGACATTCGAATATTCGTTTTTTCTTTTTCTTTCTTATATAGCCTAGCCATTTTAATGGGTCTATATAAAAGAGACTTCAGATACAGTATTAGAGGACCACTAAGGTCTATATAAAAGAGACTTCAGATACAGTATTAGGGGACCACTAAGGCCTATATAAAAGAGACTTCAGATACAGTATTAGGGGACCACTAAGGTCTATATAAAAGAGACTTCAGATACAGTATTAGAGGACCACTAAGGTCTATATAAAAGAGACTTCAGATACAGTATTAGGGGACCACTAAGGTCTATATAAAAGAGACTTCAGATACAGTATTAGGGGACCACTAAGGCCTATATAAAAGAGACTTCAGATACAGTATTAGGGGACCACTAAGGCCTATATAAAAGAGACTTCAGATACAGTATTAGGGGACCACTAAGGTCTATATAAAAGAGACTTCAGATACAGTATTAGGGGACCACTAAGGCCTATATAAAAGATACTTCAGATACAGTATTAGGGGACCACTAAGGCCTATATAAAAGAGACTTCAGATACAGTATTAGGGGACCACTAAGGTCTATATAAAAGAGACTTCAGATACAGTATTAGGGGACCACTAAGGTCTATATAAAAGAGACTTCAGATACAGTATTAGAGGACCACTAAGGTCTATATAAAAGAGACTTCAGATACAGTATTAGGGGACCACTAAGGTCTATATAAAAGATACTTCCGATACAGTATTAGGGGACCACTAAGGTCTATATAAAAGAGACTTCAGATACAGTATTAGGGGACCACTAAGGTCTATATAAAAGAGACTTCAGATACAGTATTAGAGGACCACTAAGGCCTATATAAAAGAGACTTCAGATACAGTATTAGGGGACCACTAAGGCCTATATAAAAGAGACTTCAGATACAGTATTAGGGGACCACTAAGGTCTATATAAAAGAGACTTCAGATACAGTATTAGGGGACCACTAAGGCCTATATAAAAGAGACTTCAGATACAGTATTAGAGGACCACTAAGGCCTATATAAAAGAGACTTCAGATACAGTATTAGGGGACCACTAAGGCCTATATAAAAGAGACTTCAGATACAGTATTAGGGGACCACTAAGGTCTATATAAAAGAGACTTCAGATACAGTATTAAGGGGACCACTAAGGCCTATATAAAAGAGACTTCAGATACAGTATTAGAGGACCACTAAGGCCTATATAAAAGAGACTTCAGATACAGTATTAGGGGACCACTAAGGCCTATATAAAAGATACTTCAGATACAGTATTAGGGGACCACTAAGGTCTATATAAAAGAGACTTCAGATACAGTATTAGGGGACCACTAAGGTCTATATAAAAGAGACTTCAGATACAGTATTAGGGGACCACTAAGGCCTATATAAAAGAGACTTCAGATACAGTATTAGGGGACCACTAAGGCCTATATAAAAGCATCCAGAAAGTACCATGTCATGGGACCTTTAAAAATGTTCTTTCGTTTGCCAAATCATCCATTCCTGGATTGTGTGTGTGTGTGTGTGTGTGTGTGTGTGTGTGTGTGTGTGTGTGTGTGTGTGTGTGTGTGTGTGTGTGTGTGTGTGTGTGTGTGTGTGGCGACCGCCCGACCGACCCCTGACCTGCCTGGAGCTCCGGTGAAGATACAGCAGGATGACATTTTAGATACACCCCATTGTTTGTCTGTCTGTCTCTCGCTTTCTGTCTCCATGGTGACCCCAGAGACGAACGATGCTCAGCCAGACTGTAAAAAAAACAGCTGTATATTATCTCTCTCTCTCTCTCTCTCTCTCTCTGTGTCTGTTAAAGAAAAGGAGGAAATGGGATTCAGGGCCCAAAACCTGTTTTTAATGCTAATGTTGTTTAAAAAGACATTCTGAGCCTCATCAATGTGGGGGGTCCTCACTTCACCCCCGACATCACAACACATACACACAAACACACACACACACACACACACACACACACACACAGGTTTGTGGCACTATCTTTGTGGAGACATATCATTGACATAATGCATTCCCTAGCCCCTAACCTTAATGTTAACCATCACAACTAAATGCCTAACCTTAACCCTTACCCTCACCTTAACCATCACAACTAAATGCCTAACCTTAACCCTTACCCTAACCTTAACCATCACAACTAAATGCCTAACCTTAACCCTTACCCTAACCTTAACCATCACAACTAAATACCTAACCTTAACCCTTACCCTCACCTTAACCATCACAACTAAATGTCTAACCTTAACCCTTACCCTAACCTTAACCATCACAACTAAATGTCTAACCTTAACCCTTACCCTAACCTTAACCATCACAACTAAATGCCTAACCTTAACCCTTACCCTCACCCTAACCATAACCTAATTCTATCCCTAATCCTAAAACCAAGTCTTAACCCTCAAACAGCCCTTTAAACTTGTGGGGTCCAGCATTTTGGCCCCACAAAGCTGTCGGGACCCCACAAGTATACTGGACTCCCGGTCTTTGGACCCCACGAATGTAGTTAAACAAGAACACACACACACACACACACACACTCACGTGTTTACTGTTGTTTGTCTGGTAAATAAGACCGAGGCCTTCTCCCATTCGGGGAGTTTTATTTGGGTTTCCACGGTGACTGTGTTTGTGTGATTCTCCACAGTTTCTGGACACACTTTGTACATATGTGTAACCATGGCGTTTCCTACAACAAAGATACAGGGACAGTACTACACAGCTGTGAAGACATAGAGTATATGACCCACTGGTGTTGGATCGGTACTCGGTATCGGCCGATACGCAAGTTCAGGTATCGGAATCAGTATCAGGAAGCAAAAATAAAATGGTATCAGACCATGGCTGCGTCTCAAAGCGCCTATTGGACACTTTACACACTGGGAGGGTAAATGGGACTGAGTACCACACACACACACATACACACACACACACACACACACACAAACACACACACACACACAAACAGAAACAAATACAGCCCCACATACAGACACACACACACACAAACACACACACACACACAAACAGAAACAAATACAGCCACACATACAGACACACACACACAAACACACACACACACACATTCACACACAAACACACACAGACAGACACAGACCTACACAGACAGCCACACACAAACACACACACACACATTCACAAACACACACACACACAAACACACACACACACACACACAAACAGAAACAGACACAGACACACACACACTCAGACAGACACACACATGTACACGCACACAGACACACACAAACACAGACACACACATGCACAAACACACACACACAGACACACACAAACAGCCACACACACAGACACACACAAACACACACACACAAACAGAAACACACACACAGACACACACAAACACAGACAGACACACACACAAACACAGACACACACACACAGAGACACAAACAGAAACACACACGGCACACACACAATCACATTCGCACACATACACACACAGACACACACACAGACACATGTACGCAAGCACAGACACACACACACAGACACACCCACACACACACAGACCCCACACACAAAACACACACACACACACACACACAGAGACACACACACAGAAAGACACACACATCTACACGCACACAGACACACACAAACACAGACACACACACACAGACACACACGTACAAACACACACACAGACACCCACAAACACAGACACACACACACACACACACACACACACACACACACACACACACACACACACACACACACAGACACAAACAAATACACAGACACACACAACACATTCACAGACATACACACACACAGAGACACAAACAGAAACACACACTCACACAGACACACACACACGCACAAACACACAGACACACACAAACAGAAACACACACAGACACACAAACAGAAACAAATACAGCCACACATACAGACACACACACACAAACAGAAACAAATACAGACACACACAAACAGACACAGACAGACACAGACAGCCACACACAAACACACACACACACACATTCACACACAAACACACACAGACAGACACAGACCTACACAGACAGCCACAAAAACACACACACACATTCACAAACCGCACACACACACACACACACACACACACACACACACACAAACAGAAACAGACACAGACACACACAAACAGCCACACACACAGACACACACAAACACACACACACAAACAGAAAACACACACAGACACACAAAACCAGACAGACACATGCACAAACACACACACAGACAACCACACACACAGACACACACAAACACACACACACAAACAGAAACACACACACAGACACACACAAACACAGACAGACACACACAAACACAGACACACACACACACAGAGACACAAACAGAAACACACACAGACACACACACAATCACATTCACACACATACACACACACAGACACACACACAGACACATACATGCACAAGCACAGACACACACACAGACACTCACTCACACACACACAGACCACACACATACAAACACACACACACACAGACACACACAGAGACACACACACAGAAAGACACACACACGCACACGCACACAGACACACACAAACACAGACACACACACACACACACACATGCACAAACACACACACAGACACACAAACACAGACACACACACACACACACACACACACACACACACACACACACAGACACAAACAGAAACACACAGACACACACAAACACATTCACAGACATACACACACACAGAGACACAAACAGAAACACACACTCACACAGACACACACACACGCACAAACACACACACACACACAAACAGAAACACACACAGACACACACAAACAGAAACACACACAGACACACACAAACACAGACAGACAAACACACACACACAGAGACACAAACAGAAACACACACAGACACATTCACACACATACACACACACACACAGACACATACATGCACAAACACAGACACACACACAGACAGACACACACACACACACGCACAAACACACACGACACACACATTCACATACATACACACACACACACACAGACACATACATGCACAAACAGACACACACAGACACTCACACAGACACACACACACAAACACAGACAGACACACACAAACACAGACAGACAAACACACAAACACAGACACACACAGACAACCACGCACAAACACACACACACACAGAGACGATCCACAAAAAAGAAACACACACACAAACAGAAACACACACAGACACACACAAACACAGACAGACAAACACACACACAGAGACACAAACAGAAACACACACAGACACACACACACACAAACACATTCACATACACACACACACACAAACACAGACACATACATACACACACAGACACTCACACAGACACACACACACAAACACAGACACACACAGACACACACACCACGCACAAACACACACACAGACACACACATCAAAAGATGCAAGAATGACTAGTTGTGGATGCGGGGAGGGGCCTATAGAGGATGCCTTTCTACAGGGCTCAAGTAGGGTGACCAGATGTCCCGAAAAATTTGGGAAAATTAGAGCAAAGTCTCAAGAGCAGACTCTGGAGTAGTTATATAGTGATTCAACATTAAAAACTGTTCACGGTGCTTTTTCGGTAATTGAGTCGTGAGTCGTCACCTGAGTTCATGATTTTTAATGATTTTTTTATTTTTTTTTATTTGTATTTTCGGGTTTACAAGACAAGACAGTTGAGTTTCTGAATAAAAATAATAAATAATTTGGGTGCGGAGTTTTGAAATCCATGTTAAAGGTCCAATATGTACTATATGTAGGCCTACTGTAATAAATCCAAAAATGACACCAATGCCTCATCAGATATTAAGGAAACATGTTAAGCTCTTTTCTGACAACAATGCTAATGTCAGTATTTTTTTTATTTTTGAAATGTACGTTCTGTGACCGAATTTCTGTTAATGTTTTTTCTCACGTAAACACGTAGACTCAGCGCGCTACGGCTGTAACGCTATACAGCCAGGAAAGCAGCAAACTAACTAACGGGATCAACGGAGATAGATTCATAGACATTGTGTATATAAGAATGGACCAACAGAGCCCGTTGCTCTGGACGGAGACCAGTGAAGGATGTTAGAAGTCACTTTTCCGGTGATCTCTATGGTTACTGAGCAGCCTCCAACTGAGAGAGACAACGTAGATGTGACGTGAGCAACCTGTCTGAAAGTTGTAAGTCTTCCGGTAGCTGTGCCGAGAG
>NC_053125.1:28041491-28053991 GCF_010015445.1 Perca fluviatilis | reverse complement strand
GGTAACAGACCGCGTTCCAAACAATGGCAGTTTGTTTACTTGGCACGCAACAAAATCGTGGTGTGTGTGTGTTGTGTGTGTGTGTGTGTGTGTGTGTGTGTGTGTGTGTGTGTGTGTGTGTGTGTGTGTGTGTGTGTGTGTCTGAGCTTACGTGGGGGTCTCTGTTCGCTTCCAAGTGCTTTAGGGCCAAAATTTTGGTCCGATCAAAAGAGGTGGTCTCGGTCCGGACCAAACTGAACCATGGTCCGGTTTCGTTTATAGTGTGTGAAAGCCTTTTTTTTGATGGTTCGGACTTTTGGACCAAAATACAAGAAGCTCTGGCAGGCTCTCCTCGTGTTACAAGACCGGGTAGTAGCTCGGTGCTTAGCCTGTAGGCCTACGTGAGAGAGAGAGGGACGGTGAATGTGCTCAGAGCAGACAGCTGTCGGCTATCGGAGCAGAGAATACAACAGCAGTTTATTTGTTAAGTGGTAGTAAATGTACACTTTTAGGTTTCCGTTTGTCTCTGAATAAATAGCAGCAGTAGGAGAGTGCAGCAGTCAGTAGGAGAGAGCAGCAGTCAGTAGGAGAGAGTAGCAGTCAGTAGGGAAGAGTAGCAGTCAGTAGGAGAGAGCAGCAGTCAGTAGGAGAGAGCAGCAGTCAGTAGGGAAGAGCAGCAGTCAGTAGGGGAGAGAGTAGTCAGTAGGAGAGTAGCAGTCAGTAGGAAAGAGCAGCAGTCAGTAGGGGAGAGCAGCAGTCAGTAGGAGAGAGCAGCAGTCAGTAGGAGAGAGCAGCAGTCAGTAGGGGAGAGCAGCAGTCAGTAGGGGAGAACAGCAGTCAGTAGGAGAGAACAGCAGTCAGTCAGGGAGAGACAGCAGTCAGTAGGAGAGAGCAGCAGTCAGTAGGAGAGAACAGCAGTCGGGAGAGAACAGCAGTCAGTAGGAGAGCAGCACAGTAGGAGAGAGCAGCAGTCAGGAGAGTAGCAGTCAGTAGGGAGAGCAGCAGTCAGTAGGAGACAGCAGCAGTCAGTAGGAGATAGTAGCAGGTAGGGGAGTGAGCAGTCAGTAAGGAGAGCAGCAGTGGTAGGAGCAGCAGTCAGTAGGAGAGAACAGCAGTCAGTAGGAGAGAGCAGCAGTCAGGAGAGAGCAGCAGTCAGTAGGGGAGTGCGCGCAGTCAGTAGGGGAGCAGCAGTCAGTAGGAGAGAGCAGCGTCAGTAGGGGAGAGAAGCAGTCAGGAGAGAGAGCAGCAGTCAGTAGAGAGAGCAGCAGTCAGTAGGAGAGAGCAGCAGTCAGTAGGGAGAGCAGCAGTCCGTAGCAGTCAGTAGGGAGAAGCAGTCAGTAGGAGAGAGCAGCAATCAGTAGGGACAGAGCAGCAGTCAGTAGGGAGGCAGCAGTCAGTAGGGGAGAGTAGCAGTCAGTAGGGGAGAGCAGCAGCAGTAGGTAGAGAGAACAGCAGTCGGTAGGAGAGAGAACAGCAGTCAGTAGGAGAGAGCAGCAGTCAGTAGGAGAGAGCAGCAGTCAGTAGGAGAGAGTGAGCAGTCAGTAGGGGAGAGCAGCAGTCCGTAGGGGAGAGCAGCAGTCAGTAGGAGAGAGTAGTCAGTAGGAGAGTGCAGCAGTCATAGGGGAGAGAGCAGCAGTCAGTAGGAGAGAGCAGCAGTCAGGTGGAGAGCAGCAGTCAGTAGGAGAGAGCAGCAGCAGTCAGTAGGGGAGTGCAGCAGTCAGTAGGGGAGAGCAGCAGTCAGTAGGAGAGAGCAGCAGTCAGTAGGGGAGAGCAGCAGTCAGTAGGGAGAGCAGCAGTCAGTAGGGAGAGCAGCAGTCGTAGGAAGAGCAGCAGTCAGTAGGAAAGCAGCAGAGTAGGGAAGAGCAGCAGTCAGTAGCAGCAGTAGGGGGAGTAGCAGTCAGTAGGGGAGCAGCAGTCAGTAGGAGAGAGCAGCAGTCAGTAGAGAGAGCAGCAGCAGTAGGGGAGAGTAGCAGTGGGGAATGATGGTACAGCAGTCAGTAGGGGAGAGTAGCAGTCAGTAGGGGAGAGTAGCAGTCAGTAGGACAGAGCAGCAGTCAGTAGGAGAGAGCAGCAGTCAGTAGGGGAGAGTAGCAGTCAGTAGGGGAGTGCAGCAGTCAGTAGGGGAGTGCAGCAGTCAGTAGGAGTAAACAGCAGTCAGTAGGAGAGAACAGCAGTCAGTAGGAGAGAGCAGCAGTCAGTAGGAGAGAGCAGCAGTCAGTAGGAGAGAGTAGCAGTCAGTAGGAGAGAGCAGCAGTCAGTAGGCCTTGACCAACTGCCACTTTGCTCGTTTGAAAGCCATGATGTCTCTCTCTCTCTCTCATGGGGAGGCCAAATTCTCTGGGTGGGAAAAGCAGAGAAAGGGAGGTAACCTTGCTCCTTATGACCTCATAAGGAACAAGATTTCCGATTGGTCCATCTGAGCTTTCATTTTCTCAAAGGCAGAGCAGGATACCCAGGGCTCGGTTTACACCTATCACCATTTCTAGCCACTGGGGGACCATAGACAGGCTGGGGGAACTCATATTAATGTTAAAAAACCTCATAAAGTGACATTTTTCATGCCATGGGACCTTTTTAAGGGACGATGACTTTCAGATTCACAAGCTATTCTAAGCACATCATCTCTCCCTCTTTCTCTCTCTCTCGCTCCCCCTGGTTTTAATGTGTCCCCTCCCATGGTGAAACGAAGCCCACGCCCCTTTCAGACGACAACTGAGCGAGTTACTGACATTGACGGAAGAAATCTCCTCCTCCTGTTTTGTCCTCCGTTGATTCCTCTGACAAACTGTCCGCCGACGGCCTCGTCTCAGAGTTCAGTGTGAAGAGCTGTCGGCTGCGCGTCTCCATTATAAAAAATGGATAATTATCTCGGAGCTTGTTTTAAGACGAACTAACACAGTGTCACGCTGTTTTCATTTTTTAATTCTCATAAATCTGCTTTCAGCAGCTGTTTGAAATCAAGGTTTTCAATGGGATTCCAACAGGAGGAAGTACTCGGATACTTTACTTACCGTAGTAATCTTAAATGTTTTCATTCAAAATAAATGTCTGTTAACCCTCTTGTTATAACCTTGGGTCAAATTTGACCCGTTCTCAAAACTTCTATATCAGAAATATGGGTTTCTTTTTAACCAAATGACTCAAAGAATTAAGTACAATTGCAAGTACTCGATTCCTACTTTCATTGAATTGTGGGCATTCAATTTTATAGCGTTTGAAAAAATGTAAATGGTTAGGTATAATCTCCTATAAATGAGATTTATTGACCAAGAATTCCACAAATACGTGTAAAACTATTGGTGCTAAGTTGGTGTTAGTGGGAAAAATAGCATCGAAAAACGTAGGGGAAAAAAGTGACAAATAAAGTGACAAAGACGTCAGAAAATGTCTCAAAAATATTTAAAAAAAAACGTCAAAAACAAGTGTTAATTTTGACCCAGAAGGACAACAAGCGCATGGTCGACCAGAAGACATCACAAGTACAGTCATGGTACGTGTGTCATGTCAGCGTCATTTCAAATAGTGTTAAAGTCTCGTGTCTCGTCTCGTGAGCTGAGTGCCTCGTCACACCCTTGGTAGCATCGTTGTTTATAAAATCCGAACACGCCTTGTTTACAATTTTGGAGCGTCAAAATGAGGTTCCAACGCGACCAAAGCTGGGGTTTTTTTTCTGCTGCCGCACTGCATTTTCCACAGCATTTTTTGTGGACGGAAATCAACGATGTCCATTTGCCCCTTTTATGATTACATTGAAGTCCGTTTCGCGGCTTACGGTTGCAGCGATTTCAAAAGATTCCCATCTGTCGCTTACACACGAAAACACGAGAGAACGGGGTCCAGGTTGAAAAATTACAGAGTAATGAAATTACAGAGTATAGAGAGTTAAAGCGTAACTCTCGCCAAAATGCATCCTAGGGTCTTTTTGTGAATGTACCCGAGTCAAACTTTAGTTTAAAAGCATATTTAGGATGGAAGCGCCACTTTTAAGATTTACCGTGTTTTCGTTTTTCGGTCAAAATGGCCTTTTGAATGGGAGTGCTAGCTGCACTTTTATGCTAGCCTCAAAATAGCTATTTTTAAAACACTAAGAAGGCTCGACACAACATTAAACTTTGCTTGAAGTATCACCAGGGGCTCTACACCTTAACTACACCGGTGCACACGGGACATACTAAATCTGGGGCTACTTGTTTTGATATCGACTCGTTTTGACTGCCGAGGTGTTAGCGGCCGGAAACAACGAGAGCTACGGTGAGTTGTTCAAAACCTCTTTTTAGTAAACTCTGTGAACACAAACAATGTTGTCAACGCTTTCGTTAAGGTGTAGAGACCCTGGTGATACTTGGAGCAAAGTCTCATGTTGTGTCGAGCCTTCCTGGTGTTTTAAAAATAGCTATTTTGAGGCTAGCATAAAAGTGCCCCTAAGCACTCCCATTCAAAAGGCCATTTGACCGAAAATACGGTAAATCTTAAAAGTGGCTCTTCCGTCCTAAATATGCTTTTAAACTAAAGTTTGACTCGGGTACATTCACAAAAAGACCCTAGGGTTGCATTTTGGCGAGAGTTACGCTTTAACTCTCCATACTCTGTGATTTCATTACTCTGTAATTTTTCCAACCTGGACCCCGTTCTCCCGTGTTTTCGTGTGTAAGCGACAGATGGGAATCTTTTGAAATCGTTCCGATTTCTAGCACGCACGCGTTTTCGTAACCTGACGAATCGCTTCGCATCTGCTCGGCATATCCATCTGGGAACTTTACCGTTGGAGAACGAAAGTTTGACTCGGCTACATTCACAAAAAGACCCTAAGTTGCATTTTTGGCGAGAGTTGCGCTTTAATAAGTTTTTCTCACTCAGTTTTTCCTTAATTTCTCCGCAGCTCTCTCATCTTCAGACCTTCAACGGCCACCTATAGCAGTGATGACCCATCTTCACCAATCTCGCCACGCCTGTCTCCATGGTTACCCATCACCTTCTTGACTGACCTGTCCGCCACCAGAAGCTCCGCCTCCCGTCCAATCGGCCGCCGGGATGCACGTGACGGCCGATGACAGGGAGGTGGAGAGCGTGGCCGTGCCTTCTCCTCCTTCTCCTCCTCCTCCTCCTCCTCCCCCCCCTGCCCCTCCTCCTCCCCCACCCCCCCTGCTTCCAGGGCTAGGAAACCCTGTAGGAGGCCTGACGAGGAAGAAGAGCGTGAGGAGTTTCTTTTGGAAGACGATACCAGAGGATAAGGTAGAGTCTCAGCTTGGCACGATGGAGTCACATCGTTATTATGTCAATAAAGCATTGTATTCATGGGCTCCAATGGGACTTCATGGTGCATTCATGTGCACCTCATAAACTAATGGTGCATTCAAGTGTGCCTCGTAAACTCAGAGAAACTTGAACTTGTTCTAAAGTAAAAAAAAATGTACTTACATTGTGTGTGTGTGTGTGTGTGTGTGTGTATGTGTATGTGTGTGTGTGTGTGTGTGTGTATTGCAGGTGAAGGGGCGTGCCAACCTGTGGACTCAGGGCCGAGTCCAGCAGCACCAGATCGACGTCCAGACCATCGAGGAGCTTTTCAGTATGAACGACCGTCAATCTAACACCAAGACCCCCAGTGGAGAGAAGCCCAGGAGCTCATACGGAGAGCCCAAAGAGGAGGTAGGTGTGTGTGTGTGTGTCTGTCTGTCTGTCTGTCTGTCTGTCTGTCTGTCTGTCTGTCTGTGTGTGTGTGTGTGTGTTCGGTTAGAACATGGACCACTAAAGAATCAAAGTACAGTAACTAGTTCTGATCACGCTGATGTTTGTTTAGGTCAGTGTTTGTCAAACTTTGTTCAATATTGTACCCCCTTTGAATTGCTTTTAAGCCAAGTACCCCCTGACCAGTGGCAAACATTTTTGGTAGAAAAAAAAGTCTATATAATACAGCACCGGCAGTGATAGATTCACTAAACAGCAGCCTTTTTTAAACAAAAACATTTAAATGCTACATTTCAAATGTTTAGAATCCATCACTTAAAGGAATACGCCACCATTTGTAGAAATAGGGCTTATCACGGTCTACCCTGGCTATAGATAGGTGGGCCAACACATTTTTTGTCTCAGTGCAAGTAATTAGGTTGTTTTATTGTCTTTTGTTGGCTCACTTTTACTCACAACACGCTAACCGGCAACATAGGATTCCATTCACTACGCTAAGCTAACTAGCGGCGGCGCTGCCGGTGTTGAACCGGACTAAAACGATGCACGCACAAAAAATGCGTTGGCCCACCTATCTACAGCTAGGGGAGACCCCACCTATCTACAGCTAGGGGAGACCCCACCTATCTACAGCTAGAGGAGACCCCACCTATCTACAGCTAGAGGAGACCCCACCTATCTACAGCTAGAGGAGACCCCACCTATCTACAGCTAGGGGAGACCCCACCTATCTACAGCTAGAGGAGACCCCACCTATCTACAGCTAGAGGAGACCCCACCTATCTACAGCTAGGGGAGACCCCACCTATCTACAGCTAGGGGAGACCCCACCTATCTACAGCTAGAGGAGACCCCACCTATCTACAGCTAGGGGAGACCCCACCTATCTACAGCTAGGGGAGACCCCACCTATCTACAGCTAGAGGAGACCCCACCTATCTACAGCTAGAGGAGACCCCACCTATCTACAGCTAGGGGAGACCCCACCTATCTACAGCTAGAGGAGACCTCACCTATCTACAGCTAGAGGAGACCTCACCTATCTACAGCTAGGGAAGACCGTGATAAGCCCTATTTCAACAAACGGTTGCGTATCCCTTTAATTCATCCATTATTATAGTATAGTTATTTTAGGAATTATGCATGACATATTTTTAAATTAGCATTTTTGCAAAAATTTCACGGACCCCCTGCAGTACTCCAAAGTACCCCTAGGGGTACACGTACCCCCATTTGAGAAACACTGGTTTAGGTGTTAATTTTTCTAATAAATTTGGGTTTTATAAGTTATTTGATCAGCCCATGGGCCCACCACCTGTGGGAGGAACCGCTGGGGTTGGGTGCGCTGCCACACGGGGGGCAGTGAAGGTCAGGGGCCTCGACGGACCAGACCCGGGCAGCAGACGCTGGCTCTGGGGACGTGGAACATCACCTCTCTGTGGGGGAAGGAGCCGGAACTGGTGCGGGAGGTGGAGCGCCACCGGTTAGATCTGTTGGGGCTTACCTCTACGCACAGTCTCGGTTCTGGAACCATACTCCTGGATAGGGGTTGGACTCTTTTCTTCTCCGGAGTTGCCCAGGGTGTGAGGCGCCGGGGGGGTGTGGGGATACTCACAATGGAGACCTTGAGTGGAGTCCTGCATGGGGCTCCAGTGGGGGACTCCATTGTTCTGCTGGGGGACTTCAACGCGCACGTGGGCAATGATGGAGACACCTGGAGAGGCCTGATTGGGAGGAACGGCCTCCCTGATCTAAACCAGAGTGGTTGTTTGTTGTTGGACTTCTGTGCTAGTCATGGATTGTCTATGACAAACACCATGTTCGAACATAGGGATGCTCATAAGTGTACTTGGTACCAGAGCACCCTAGGCCAAAGGTCAATGATCGATTTAATAATCGTTTTCATCTGATCTGAGGCCGTATGTTTTGGACACTCGGGTGAAGAGAGGGGCGGAGCTATCAACCGATCACCATCTGGTGGTGAGTTGGGTCAGGGGGTGGGGGAAGACTCTGGACAGACCTGGTAAGCCCAAACGGGTAGTGCGGGTAAATTGGGAACGTCTGGAGGAGGCCCTGTCCGACAGACTTTCAACTCAACACCTCGGCGGAGCTTTCGTGTATCCCTGTGGAGGCTGGGGGCATTGAACCCGAGGACAATGTTCAAAGTTTCCATTGCTGAAGCTCGCGGGGGAGCTGTGGTCTTAGGGTCTTAGGTGCCTCAAGGGCGGTAACCCACGAACACCGTGGTGGACACCGGTGGTCAGGGAAGCCGTCCGACTGAAGAAGGAGTCTTTCCGGGATATGTTATCCCAGAGGACTCGGAGGCAGTTGCAGGGGTACCAAGGGGCCCGAAGGGCTGCAGCCTCTGCCGTGAAAGAGGCAAAGCAGCGGTGTGGGAGAAGTTTGGAGAAGACATGGAGAAGGACTTTCGGTCGGCACCAAAGTGCTTCTGGAAAACTGTTCGCCACCTCAGGAGGGGAAGGGGAACCATCCAAGCTGTGTACAGTAAGGATGGGACACTGTTGACCTCAACTGAGGAGGTAATAGGGCGGTGGAAGGAGCATTTTGAGGAACTCCTGAATCCGACTAATATGACCTCTATGTTAGAGGCAGAGCTGGAGGATGACGGGGGATTGTCGTCGATTTCCCGGGCGGAAGTCACTGATGTAGTCAAACAACTCCACAGTGGCAAAGCCCCGGGGATTGATGAGATCCATCCAGAAATGCTCAAGGCTCTGGGTGTGGAGGGGCTGTCCTGGTTGACACGTCTCTTCAACATTGCGTGGAAGTCTGGAACAGTGCCAAAGGAGTGGCAGACTGGGGTGGTGGTTCCTCTTTAAGTAAACCAGAGGGTGTGCCACCAAGGTCCTTCACGGGGTGTGTGCCAATTACACGGGTATCACACTTCTCAGCCTCCCTGGTAAAGTCTACTCCAAGGTGCTGGAAAGGAGGGTTCGGCCGATAGTCGAACCTCGGGTTGAAGAGGAACAATGTGGATTCCGTCCTGATCGTGGAACAACGGACCAGCTCTTCACTCTCGCAAGGATCCTGGAGGGACCCTGGGAGTATGCCCAACCGGTCTACATGTGTTTTGTGGATCTGGAGAAGGCGTATGACCGATCTGTCGCACCGTTGAGACGAAAAAGAGCTGAGCCAGAAGGCAAAGCTCTCGATCTACCGGTCAGTTTTCGTTCCTACCCTCACCTATAGTCATGAAGGCTGGGTCATGACCGAAAGAACGAGATCCAGGGTACAAGCGGCCGAAATGGGTTTCCTCAGGAGGGTGGCTGGCGTCTCCCTTAGAGATAGGGTGAGAAGCTCAGTCATCTGTGAGGAGCTCGGAGTAGAGCCGCTGCTCCTTTGCGTCGAAAGGAGCCAGTTGAGGAGGTTCGGGCATCTGGTAAGGATGCCCCCTGGGCGCCTCCCTAGGGAGGTGTTCCAGGCACGTCCAGCTGGGAGGAGGCCTCGGGGAAGACCCAGGACTAGGTGGAGGGACGTCCAGCTGGGAGGAGGCCTCGGGGAAGACCCAGGACTAGGTGGAGGGATTATATCTCCAACCTGGCCTGGGAACGCCTCGGGATCCCCCAGTCGGAGCTGGTTAATGTGGCTCGGGAAAGGGAGGTTTGGGGTCCCCTGCTGGAGCTGCTCCCCCCGCGACCCGACACCGGTTAAGCGGAAGAAGATGGACGGATGGATGGAAGTTATTGGATATAAAAACTGGGTGAAACGTCATGATTGACAGCTGGGATTATGCACGATATGAGGAGAATGTGTCTATTGCGCTGGTTTATATTGTGGTAAAAAATTGTGCAACCCTAGCTGGGATTGACTCGTGATTGGTAGGGCGGAGTGTGTGGGCGGGACTTACCACGGCTCCACCGTCCAATCGCTACTGTGCAGACTCTGGGTCCTAAATGCCTGCGCCCGTATATCTGGATATTTAGGTGTAACTTATCTTTAATGACAGTCTGTGTTTTGCGTGTTTATGCAGTTTTTTGAAGGTGTGTTTTCACCTGGGCTCTAACCTCAAACTGATATCTGTTCACCTTTACCTCTCTCTCTCTGTCTCTCTCTCTCTCTCTGTCTCTCTCTCTCTCTCTGTCTCCCTCTCTCTCTCTCTCTCTCTCTGTCTCTCTCTCTCTCTGTCTCCCTCTCTCTCTCTCTCTCTCTCTCTCTGTCTCCCTCTCTCTCTCTGTCTATCTCTCTCTCTCTCCATCTCTCTGTCTCTGTCTGTCTCTCTCTCTCTCTCTGTCTCACCCTCTCCCTTTCTCTGTCTCTCTCTTTGTCTCACCCTCTCTCGCTCTGTCTCTCTCTCTGTCTCACCCTCTATCTCTCTCTCGGTCTCACCCTCTCTCTCTCTGTCTCCCTCTCTCTCTCTCTCTCCCTCTTCTCTCTCTCTCTCTCTCTCTCTCTCTCTCTCTCTCTCTCTCTCTCTCTCTCTCTCTCTCTCCCTCTCCTCCTCTCTCTCTCCCTCTCTCTCTCTCTCTGTCTCTCTGTCCCTCTCTCTGTTTCTCCCTCTTCCTCTCCCTCTTCATCCCTCTCCCTCCCTCTCCCTCTCTCTCTCTCTCAGGTAACCATACTTGACTCTAAGCGAGGGATGAACATCGGGATTTTCCTCAGAAAGTTCAAGAGGTAAATCTCGCTTTTTGACCACAACCGAACACGAACACTGAAGCAACAACTCATTTAGTATTAAAATCTCCTCAGAGGAGAAACTGAACTTTTTACTAAAGTACTGAAATTATAATAATATAGAATAGTATTTAGGTACTTATTCTTTACTTGAGTGTTTCCTTTTTCTGCTACTTTAGAGTTTAGTGTGTGTGTCTCTGTGTGTGTGCGTGCAATGTTGTGTGTGTGTGTGTGATAGCGTGTATGTGACAGCGTGTGTGTGTTGATGTGTGTGATGGAGGGTGTGTGTGTGTGTGTGCGTGTGTGTGTGACGTTGTGAGTGTGTTGATGTGTGTGATGGAGTGTGTGTGTGTGTGTGATAGCGTGTGTATGTGAGTGTGAGTGTGTTGATGTGTGTGATGGAGTGTGTGTGTGTGTGTGTGTGTGTGTGTGTGTGTGTGTGTGTGTGTGTGTGTGTGTGTGTGTGTGTGTGTGTGTTTGGTGGCGTGTGTGTGTGTGATAGCGTGTGTGTGACGGTGTGATGCGTGTCCTCTCCCTCATCCCAGGGTGTTATGGGTAAACAGATGTGTCATGATGCCAGGATGTGACGCAGACAGAGACGCTCAATATCATGCGACTGGTTTCAAGTCACGTTAGAGGACGTTCACCAGGGTCAGCAAAATATCACTGAGGGAAAGAAAACGATGTAAAATATAATATAAAATACTGTATAGTATTTCAAATATTATATAATATTTCTTAAAGCCATAGTAAAAGAAATATATTTACAAAGAGACACAAAATGACCGTAAACGGACACAAAAGGGCCATAAAACGACTACAAGGAGACATATAATATCTACAGAAATGCCAAACATCCGCAAAGAGACGTATAACGACCTCAGACTTAAAACGACCACACAAAGATGTAAAAGGGCCACAAAGAGACCTAAATCATCCACAAAAATGCATCAAATGTTAACTAAAAGACCTAAAACGGCCACAAAGATCATCAAATGTTATCTAAAAGACCTAAAACATCCACAAAAATGCATCAAATGTTATCTAAAAGACCTAAAACATCCACAAAAATGCATCAAATGTTAACTCAAAGATCATCAAATGTTAACTAAAAGACCTAAAACGTCCACAAAGAATATCAAATGTTAACTTAAAGACCTAAAACCTCCACAAAAATGCATCAAATGTTATCTTAAAGACCTAAAACGTCCACAAAAATGCATCAAATGTTTACTTAAAGACCTAAAACCTCCACAAAAATGCATCAAATGTTAAATAAAAGACCCAAAACATCCACAAATATGCATAAATGTTAACTAAAAGACCCTAAACATCCACACAAATGCATTAAATGTTAACTAAAAGACCCTAAACATCCACAAAAATGCATCAAATGTTAAATAAAAGACCCAAAACATCCACAAAGATGCAAAATGTTCACAAAGGGACGTAAAACAACCACAAAAAGATGCAAAACGACAAAAAGAGATGTAAAACGTCTTGTTTTCAAGTTGTCCATTTGTGGAGGACTTAATATATACAGTATATAGGTCCATACATTGTCAATAAATGAGAATAAAATGCCCTTCAGGAGTTCCCAGAGTCCAGTGATGTCTTTAAATGTTTAGTTTTGTTCAACCAGCAGTCCAACACACAAAGATACTCAGCTTATTGTGATGTAAAACAAAGAAAATCACACTTTTCAGGAGCTTTTTTAGCTCAAAAAATATCTTTAATCAATCAACCAATCATCAAAATCCTCCCTCCTTCAGGTCCAATCAGACGATAGTAGACGATATTCACCATGGCAACGGCGAGCCTTATGGGGCGGAGCCCCTGAGAGACCTGCTGAAGATGATGCCCGAGAAAAAAGAGGTAACGTCACATATAGATTTACCAAACAACACACACACACACACACAGCCATAGCCATGTAACTGAAAAACATTTAAATGCTGACGAAAAAAGGCAACAAAAACGTTTTATTTTAATGTAAAAACTTGGAAAAAGTCGGTAGGAAGAAGTAAGTTAAGGCAAGAATAGGAGGAAGATAGTATCAAATACTTAGAAAACAGCAACAAAATCTTCTTAAAAAGCGACGGACTTGTACAACTAAAAACACACAGTAGGAAGAAAGAAGACAAACTTCGTAAAAAGTGACAAAATCCTTGAAAAAGGCGGAATTTTTTCTTTTTAAAAAGTGC
>NC_053125.1:28028991-28031491 GCF_010015445.1 Perca fluviatilis | reverse complement strand
TCATTCTCTACTTTGGTTTAATCAATGTCCTCCCCCACAGTAAACATCCTGTCTGAACTGACAGTTCTGACCGTCTTCGAACAACCGGCTTTAAGTTTTGCATCACCACCAGCAGGTTTGCCCATGGCGATCATGTTCGTGACGACAGACAACACAGGGTCAATTCTGGTCTCCGAATTTAATTTTTTTTTGACCTGAACAGCTGAAACAGGCTCTTTGTCTATCTCCCTGAAGTAGAGATTGTCCACAGTGTTAGGCTCTGTATATCCCATCCTTATAGTCTTCACTCTTTCGTGTTATGTGTTTGTTACGGAGCTAAAGTTACCCACAATCCATCAGGAGTATATCTCACTACGGATGTTATAGGGGCCCAACATATACAACCGAATAGAAATGTGTTTGTAGTATATCATTTGTTTCTCTTTGTGGTTGTTGTGTGTCTCTTTGGTAGTCTTTTCATTGACTTTCTAACAGTTAATGTGTGTGTGTGTGTGTGTGTGTGTGTGTGTGTGTGTGTGTGTGTGTGTGTGTGTGTGTGTGTGTGTGTGTGTGTGTTTGTGTGTGTGTGTGTGTGTGTGTGTGTGTGTGTGTGTGTGTGTGTTTTGCAGGGAGGTTATGCAGGAAATGCAGTGGGTTTCAAACTGTCGTCTCTTCTTACTCTGGCTGACACCAAGGCCAACAAACCGGGCATGAACCTGCTGCACTTTGTCGCTCTGGTCAGTAACCTGTATGTGTGTGTGTGTGTAGGTGTGTGTGTGTTTAGGTGTGTGTGTGTGTGTGTGTGTGTTTGGGTGGCTGCAGGTGTGTGTGTGTGTGTGTGTGTGTGTGTGTGTGTGTGTGTGTGTGTGTGTGTGTGTGTGAGTGTGGGTTTTGTGTGTGTGTGTCTGTCTGTGTCTGTGTGTGTGTGTGTGTGTGTGTGTGTGTGTGTGTGTGTGTGTGTGTGTGTGTGTGTGTGTGTGTGTGTGTCTGTGTGGTTGTGTTTAGGTGTGTGTGTGTGTCTGTCTGTGTCTGTGTGTGTGTGTGTGTGTGTGTGTGTGTGTGTGTGTGTGTGTTGTGTGTGTGTGTGTTGTTGGGTGTGTGTGTGGGTGTGTCTGTGTGTGTGTGTGTGTGTGTGTGGGTGTGTGTGCGTGGGGGGGGGGGTGTGGTGTGTGTGTGTGTGTGTGTGTGTGTGTGTGTGTGTGTGTGTGTGTGTGTGCTCTTGTCCTATCTTTTTGTGGACCAATTTTAGATCTTAGACATTTTGAGAGTTTTTAAGAGGTCTGATAATGTTCTAATTCTTCTTTCTCCTTCAGGAAGCTCAGAAAAAAGACACCAAGCTGTTGGAGTTTCCGCTGAAGTTGAAGCACGTCCTGCCTGCAGCCAGGTCAGACAGACAGACAGACAGACAGACAGACAGACAGACAGACAGACAGACAGACAGACAGACAGACAGACAGATAGATAGATTTTTTTTAAACACGTTCATTCTTCAAAATAAAGACTCTCCATTGGCCCACTTTCAACTTCATGTTCCTTCCCCCTTTTCCCAGAAAAGGTTGAAGATTTAAACGTAACCATGAATATAAAAACACATGATATATTTTTTGGGTTTTCGTAGGATCTCCTTGGAGACGCTGGACACTGATCTGCAGTGTCAGACGTCTCGCACGCGCTCAGTAGAGGAGAAAGTCCAGAGAGACACGGAGCTGCTGCAGCAGCTGGACAGCTTCCTGCAGGTAACACACATACACACATGCACACATGCGTGCATACACACACACACATACACACATGCGCGCACACACATGCACACACACACACATACACACATGCACCTACCACAAATACCCACACACGCACGCCGCACCACAACACAACACACACAAAAAACACACAGGCACGCAGACGTCAATACACACACATGACACATTAAAACCACGACGCCGCACACGCACGCCACACACATACGCAACCTACATGCACACATACAGCACAGCACAATGCACACACACACCTACACACACATGCACGCACACATGCACCTACACACACCTGCACACACACACACGACAGCAAATGCGCTAACACACAAACACACGCAGACCCCACACATACTACACACACACCAACACACACAAACACACAACAATAATTACACACACACACACACGCATTACACACATGCACACGCATGCACACACACACACAGCACACAGCACTCACACAATATACAAAAACACAAAACACACATATGGACAGCAAACGCACACAAACACATACAAACACACACCCACACAACAAACACACAAACAACAATACAAACACACACAACACACAAAAACACACAAAACAACAAACAACAAACAATACACAAAAAAACCCACCACAACACCAGCACACAAATAACCACACACTACACCTCACACACAACACTAACCACAATATACACCACAACACACACCACACACACTACACACACCCCACACCAACACCCCACAACACCCACACACACCACACTTAA
>NC_053125.1:27991491-28023991 GCF_010015445.1 Perca fluviatilis | reverse complement strand
ACACACACAAACACACACAGAAAGACATACACACACACACAGAGACATCTGTTTTGACTAGTAAGGACCAAGGCAAATTCCACATAAATGTAACTTATTGTGGCGATAAACCCGTTTCTGATTCTGATTCTGACTATGATTCTGATTGTGATTCTGACTGTGATTCTGATTGTGATTGTGTTTCTGATTGTGATTCTGATTGTATTTCTGATTGTGATTGTGTTTCTGATTCTGGTTGTGATTCTGGTTGTGATTCTGGTTGTGATTCTGATTGTGATTCTGATTGTGTTTCTGATTGTGATTCTGATTGTATTTCTGATTGTGATTCTGATTGTGGTTGTGATTCTGGTTGTGATTCTGGTTGTGTTTCTGGTTGTGTTTCTGGTTGTGATTCTGGTTGTGTTTCTGATTGTGATTCTGATTGTGATTCTGATTGTGTTTCTGATTGTGTTTCTGATTGTGATTGTGTTTCTGATTGTGATTGTGATTCTGATTGTGTTTCTGATTGTGATTCTGATTGTGATTGTGTTTCTGATTCTGGTTGTGTTTCTGATTGTGATTCTGATTGTGTTTCTGATTGTGATTCTGATTGTGTTTCTGATTGTGTTTCTGATTGTGATTGTGTTTCTGATTGTGTTTCTGATTGTGATTGTGTTTCTGATTGTGATTCTGATTGTGATTGTGTTTCTGATTGTGATTCTGATTGTGTTTCTGATTCTGGTTGTGTTTCTGATTGTGATTCTGATTGTGATTGTGTTTCTGATTGTGATTCTGATTGTGTTTCTGATTGTGTTTCTGATTGTGATTCTGATTGTGTTTCTAATTGTGTTTCTGATTGTGATTGTGTTTCTGATTGTGATTCTGATTGTGATTGTGTTTCTGATTCTGATTGTGATTCTGATTGTGTTTCTGATTGTGTTTCTGATTGTGATTCTGATTGTGATTGTGATTGTGTTTCTGATTGTGATTGTGATTCTGGTTGTGATTGTGTTTCTGATTCTGGTTGTGTTTCTGATTGTGATTCTGATTGTGTTTCTGATTGTGATTCTGATTGTGATTGTGATTGTGATTGTGATTCTGGTTGTGTTTCTGATTGTGATTCTGATTGTGTTTCTGTCGCAGGTCGCCGGAGCATTCGGGCTGCGCTACAGCAGCGAGACGAACATGTCGGCCGCCGCGTCACGACACGACGATGCCGCCGCCGCCGCGCTGCTGGCGGAGCTCCTGAGCCCGAAGTGCCGCACGCGACGCTCCCGAAACTCTCCACTTAGCTCGGAGTTCATCGCTGCTGACCGCGAGCTGAGCACGTTCCTGGGGATGGCTAAACCTGACGCAAAAGCGGCTAAGACAGCTTTTCTATCAGCCTCGCCCAAACGTAGAACTCCAGGACTCTCGGAAACGGTCCCAACGTGCAGCTTCCCCCAAAACAAGCAGCCTCAGGCCGGCCCGATGGCGCCGCAAACCTCCTACTCGCCTCCCAAGACTCTTTTCAGCGAACAAAACGCAAACCGTACAACCGCCACTTACCTCAGCGACGATGCTACCCAGAATCATCGATCCATCAATCCCGCAAGTAAAGTTACAGTGAACGCTACCTCTGATTCGAACCAGCAGTCCGACCACAACAACAACAATGGCGAGGGTCGACTGGGAACGCTTCTTTTGAAAGGGAGAACGAGCCAAGCCGATCAGGATTTGAGCGAACGGATCGAACTCAACGCTTCTACGACTATGGGCGCCATGTCTGTGGTTTTAGAGAAACGCACGTTGGTGCCTGAGCTGAAAGCGTTCGATGAAGTCACCGCCGGGACCAGCCGCAACGCCGTTCACCGCCGCGGATCTCACCGGGACGACGTGGCGATCACAGATGTGGAAGAAGAAGAGCGAGCGGACACGAAGGTGCAGAAGAACGCGGAAAAATGTTCTGGCGAGGAAGACGAGGGATCGGAGGAAAAGGTGGCCGTTTGGTGCGTGGCGGGTGTGTGCGAGGCGGCCGGCGAGCTCACGCACGCTGACGACACGCACGCGCAAACTGAGCAGGATCAGCGTAGGAGCGACAATCAGCAAGCGTCTTCTCCCCCGGCCAATCGCACGCCTTCAGAACCTCAGCCGGCCAATGAGAAGCCAGCGTCTGTGCCCATCAGCAGCCAACCGGTGCCCGCGTCCCGTTGCGACGACCCGTCACGTCCTGCCCAGTCCCCCGCGTGGCGCCCGACGCAGCCTTCGTCAGCCAATGACGCGCCGGCTCTCACCACAGCTACCTCGGAGGACGCTACGGAGACAGCCAATCGACGAAGGGAGGAAGCAGACGACAGAAGCAGAAACGAGACCGCTTCCCGTCTCGCGACCAATGAGAACACAGAAGCGGTTTCTTGCACCAATGAAAAGGAAGAATCATCGTCCAAAACAGCCAATCATACCTCGAAAGCTCGACTCGCTGGGATGAAACCCGCCTCCGACGCTAACAAATGCAGGTCTGTCCGAACCCTCACCAGCTCGGAGCACCAGGACATGAGGCGCGTCGTGCCCATCTCCAGACCCAGCCGAGGTGCTCCGTTCCTGGGCAGACGTCCGGAGAAACCCCCTGGCCTCCAGCGGGGGCTCCTCCAGCGCGCTGCAGCAGCGGCTGCCGTCACCAACCCAAGGTTGTTATAAATAGTTTTACATTTTCATTTACACTGAACAAAAATTATAAACGCAACACTTTTTTTGTTTTTGGCCCCCATTTTTCATGAGCTGAACTCAAAGATCTAAGACTTTTCCTATGTACACAGAGAAAGAACAGATATATATATATATAGAGAGAGAGGTGCTAATGTTACATAAAACAAAGTGGTGGAGCGAGCTAGAGAAAGAACAGAGAGAGAGAGAGAGAGAGAGAGAGGTGCTAACGTTAGATAAAACAAAGTGGTGGAGCGAGCTAGAGAGAACAAGAGAGAGAGAGAGAGAGGTGCTAACGTTAGATAAAACAAAGTGGTGGAGCGAGCTAGAGAAAGAACAGAGAGAGAGAGAGAGAGAGAGAGGTGCTAACGTTAGATAAAACAAAGTGGTGGAGCGAGCTACAGAAAGAACAGAGAGAGGGAGAGAGAGAGAGAGAGGTGCTAACGTTAGATAAAACAAAGTGGTGGAGCGCACAGAAAGAACAGAGAGAGGGAGAGAGAGAGAGAGAGGTGCTAACGTTAGATAAAACAAAGTGGTGGAGCGAGCTACAGAAAGAACAGAGAGAGGGAGAGAGAGAGAGAGAGGTGCTAACGTTAGATAAAACAAAGTGGTGGAGCGAGCTAGAGAAAGAACAGATAGAGAGAGAGCTGTTTATGTTTAATTGCTAATGTTAACTAGCATGTTAGTGATCAATAATTAGCCTGTGCCTATGTTATCTCCTTACATATACCTACGCTCTCCGTCTCTGTAAGATTGGGAATGATTGAGATTTCTCTCGGCACAGCTACCAGAAGACTTACAACTTTCAGACAGGTTGCTCACGTCACATCTACGTTGTCTCTCTCAGTTGGACGCTGCTCAGTAAAGCAAGAGATCACCGGAAAAGAGACTTCTCCGTGGTCTCCGTCCATATATATATATATATATATATATATATATATATATATATATATGTATATATATATGTCAATGATCGTATCGCACTGAAAGCTAATATGTTGTCACTAGCAACCTACACCTGTCCTCTGTCAAATACAGTTGCATTTTCAGCTTTGAACAAAACCGTTTTTATTTTTATAACTAGAACAGTACGTTTTCCCATTCATATCATGTTTCTATTGTGGAAAATGTCGTTTCACTAGGTTTTTACGTGGGTTAGGTCACATGCACATCCAAATACGTGCCCTTAACAACCCACAGCCCATCATAGGATAACATGGGAAAACTCAACCCCCCCTACCTGGTGGGGCCCAAATATATTTTCATCTTTCTAAAATTGTTTTTCCATGTCTCCCCTCCATAAATTATTGTATAAACACAGATATTTGTGCATTTACTTAAAATACATGGAGTTACAGCCAGGTCGGGGACAGTTGAAAGTCCCCGACATAGACATATGCAGACATAGACATATGCAGACATAGACATATGCAGACATGGACATACAGTGCCTTGCGAAAGTATTCGGCCCCCTTGAACGTTTCGACCTTTTGCCACATTTCAGGCCTCAAACATAAAGATATAAAACTGTAATTTTTTGTAAAGAATCAACAACAAGTGGGTCCCAATTATGAAGTGGAACGAAATTCATTGGCTATTTCAAACTTTTTAAAAACAAAAACTGAAAAGTGGGTGGCAAAATTATTCAGCCCCTTTACTTTCAGTGCAGCAAACTCTCTCCAGAAGTTCAGTGAGGATCTCTGAATGATCCAATGTTGACCTAAATGACTAATGATGATAAATAGAATCCAGCTGTGTAATCAAGTCTCCGTATAAATGCACCTGCTCTGTGATAGTCTCAGAGGTCCGTGTAAAGCGCAGAGAGCATCATGAAGAACAAGGAACACACCAGGCAGGTCCGAGATACTGTTGTGGAGAAGTTTAAAGCCGGATTTGGATACAAAAAGATTTCCCAAGCTTTAAACATCCCAAGGAGCACTGTGCAAGCGATAATATTGAAATGGAAGGAGTATCAGACCACTACAAATCTAAGACCCGGCCGTCCCTCTAAACTTTCAGCTCATACAATGAGAAGACTGATCAGAGATGCAGCCAAGAGGCCCATGATCACTCTGGATGAACTGCAGAGATCTACAGCTGAGGTGGGAGACTCTGTCCATAGGACAACAATCAGTTGTATACTGCACAAATCTGGCCTTTATGGAAGAGTGGCAAGAAGAAAGCCATTTCTTAAAGATATCCATAAAAAGTGTCGTTAAAAGTTTGCCAAAAGCCACCTGGGAGACACACCAAACATGTGGAAGAAGGTGCTGTGGTCAGATGAAACCAAAATCGAACTTTTGGCAACAATGCAAACGTTTTGTTTGGCGGTAAAGCAACACAGCTCATCACCCTGAACACACCATCCCCACTGTCAAACATGGTGGTGGCAGCATCATGGTTTGGGCCTGCTTTTCTTCAGCAGGGACAGGGAAGATGGTTAAAATTGATGGGAAGATGGATGGAGCCAAATACAGGACCATTCTGGAAGAAAACCTGATGGAGTCTGCAAAAGACCTGAGACTGGGACGGAGATTTGTCTTCCAACAAGACAATGATCCAAAACATAAAGCAAAATCTACAATGGAATGGTTCACAAATAAACATATCCAGGTGTTAGAATGGCCAAGTCAAAGTCCAGACCTGAATCCAATCGAGAATCTGTGGAAAGAACGGAAAACTGCTGTTCACAAACGCTCTCCATCCAACCTCACTGAGCTCGAGCTGTTTTGGCAAGGAGGAATGGGCAAAAATGTCAGTCTCGCGGTGCAAAACTGATAGAGACATACCCCAAGCGACTTACAGCTGTAATCGCAGCAAAAGGTGGCGCTACAAAGTATTAACTTAAGGGGGCTGAATAATTTTGCGCCCAATATTTCAGTTTTTTATTTGTTTTAAAAGGTTTGAAATATCCAATAAATTTTGTTCCACTTCATGATTGTGTCCCACTTGTTGTTGATTCTTCACAAAAAATTACAGCTTTATATCTTTATGTTTGAGGCCTGAAATGTGGCAAAAGGTAGAAAAGTTCAAGGGGGCCGAATACTTTCGCAAGGCACTGTATGTAGACATAGACATAGACATATGTAGACATAGACATAATGCCATTATAGCCTGTTTTGCTTGCAAAATAGCGGCCTCTCTGCTGATCTTGTGTCACTTGACATAAAATGGCCGCTAGTGAAGTGACACGCCGCAGAATAATGGCTGAAGAAAGCCTATTACTGCTCAACGTCTAACACTGTAATACTCCACCTCTTATCAAACGTAACAGTCACTTAACTCATGGTTACAAATGTAAACCAGCACAACAATGACAATTACCAGGCAACAAAACACTACATTCTAAACACACGTTTAATAAACAGAATTCATAAAGTTACATTTGTATTTTGAACAAACAACAACTTTTCAGCAAATTTTAACAAAACTCTATTTACCGCCTTGCATCATGGGAATTGGCCATCCATTGAACCAGTTGCAGTCCTGACTGCAATTGGTTGATAACTTAACTTACATACCTTAGTTCAATCAACACATACATTTTTTTAAATAGTCAACCCAACGAATAAATGCAAGTTTAACTTTCAAAAACTCATAAAGTTGAGTTCAAAATCCACAACTTGTATAAGCTCGTTCAGTTAAAAATAAGAAATAAGTGGAAATAACTAAATGGGTAATAATGTAATATTTTACAGTGCACCAACACTTACCGCTTGTAATCTTAGGTATGCTGAAATGATGCTGAAATTTCACTGCTGTGCATGCGCATTAACCGAAGGTTAACTCTGTTTCAACCTCAACAGCGCGCCCCTGAGGCGAGCAGAGAGGTCGTCGACTGCTCCTTCATCTCGCCGCTCCAGCTTCTCCAAGGAGTCCGCGGACCCGAAGGTCTCCGCCCGAGAGCCGAGCCAGCAGCAGGACTCGCCGAGGAAGCCGTCAGTCAGGAAGCCGTCAGTCAGGAAGCCCTCAGCGAAGCCCAGAGCGCCCCCGGAGGAGAAGATATGTCGCTCCACGCTGCGGTCGCTTTCTCAGAACGCAGCAGTAGCCGGCCGCAGCGCCAGCGCTATCCCTATCCCGTTACACAAAGCCAGCTCATCTTCCTCGCTTCAAGGTTTCGCCCGAAGCACGGCCTCGTCTTTCTTCAGACAAGCGCACGCCACCGTCTCAGACTCGTCCTCTAAATCCTCCTCTTCGCCACGCGTCACTTCTCTCACCCGAGCGGGCTCGCTGAGAGTCCCCCGGTCCGCAGACCTCCTCAACCCGTCCTCCTCCTCCTCTTCCTCGCTGACGGGGTCTCAGAGCGCCAGGGCCAGTCCTCGCCGAGTCCCGCCGGTGCCCCCTAAAGGCCACGGCGGGCGGGACGACAGCGGAGGCATCTTCTCCGACAAGTCGGCCAGGCCGAGCTGGAGATGAGAAAAAGATAAACGTCTAGAGCAGTGGTTCTCAAACTTATTTTCAATAATGTACTCCCTTTTGAGTTGTTTCTTTAAGCCATGTACCCCCCCTGACCAGCGCTAATCATTTCTGGTAGAATAACAAGTCTCTATAAAGAGGAACAGTACAGCGCTGTCAGCGATAGATTTACTAAACAACAGCCTTGGACCTGGAAAACACATTTAAATGCTGATGAGAAAGAGACTTGGAAAAAGATGGTAGAAAGAAGGGAGGAAGTAAGACAAGAATAGGTCAAAATAGTATCACAAACTTCAAAAACAGTGACATAACTTCAAAAAAAGTAAAAAGTAGAATAACAAGTCTCTATAAAGAGGAACAGTACAGCGCTGTCAGCGATAGATTTACTACACAACAGCCTTGTAATTAAAAAACATTTAAATGCTGATGAGAAAAAGAGACAAAAACTGTAAAAAAAAAAAAGACTAAAACTTAGAACTTAGAAAGAAGGGACGAAGTAAGACAAGAATAGGTCAAAATAGTATCAAAAACTTCAAAAACAGTGACATAAGAAGAAAAAAGCGAGAAACTTGTAAAAAGTAGAATAACAAGTCTCTATAAAGAGGAACAGTACAGCGCTGTCAGCGCTAGATTTACTAATTAAAAAAAATTTAAATGCTGATGAGAAAAAGAGACAAAAACTGTACAAAAAAAGACTAGAACTTAGAAAGAAGGGAGGAAGTAAGGCAAGAATAGGTCAAAATAGTATCAAAAACTTCAAAAACAGTGACATAAGAAGAAAAAAGCGAGAAACTTGTAAAAAGTAGAAGGACAGTAGAAGGAAGGATAGATTAGGTCCAAAGAAGGAGACACAAAGGTCACATTTTTGGTAGGAAAAGTCTCCATAAAGAGGAACAATGTTCTGGACAACAGCCTCGTAACTATTAAACATTTAGTTAAATATCTCAGGTACCCCCTGCAGTCCTCCAGAGGACCCCTAGGGGGACACGTACCCCCTGCAGTCCTCCAGAGGACCCCTAGGGGGACACGTACCCCCTGCAGTCCTCCAGAGGACCCCTAGGGGGACACGTACCCCCTGCAGTCCTCCAGAGGACCCCTAGGGGGGACACGTACCCCCTGCAGTCCTCCAGAGGACCCCTAGGGGGACACGTACCCCCATTTGAGAAACACTGCTCTGGAGCATGTAATGTGATGGAAAAACTCTGTAGGAATATACCGTAAAGGGAATTAAACCTCACTAAGATGACACATTACTGTTTATGCGTCATTTCCTTTTCCTAACAGCGTGGTACCAACTAACCACCATCTAACTATTATTATTTCTGGGTCAAAATTATAAAATTAAAACATTTTTTTTTTTTTGGTGAAGTTAAATTTTTTTGTCATTTTTTTGTTTTTGTCGATTTTTCTGCACATTTTTCCAAATTTTTATTTTTTTAATTTTTATTTTAATTTTTTTTCAAAGATTATTTTTTTCAGGGTCAAAATTTCAAATTAAAAACTTTTTGGCGACGTCGGTCACTTTTTTTCAAAAAATAAATTAACATTTTTCCAAATTTTTATTTTTTTAATTTTTATTTTAATTTTTTTTCAAAGATTATTTTTTTCAGGGTCAAAATTTCAAATTAAAAACTTTTTGGCGACGTCGGTCACTTTTTTTCAAAAAATAAATTAACATTTTTTCCAATTTTTTTTGTCACAAATTTCCAATGTTTTTTTGTCAATTTTTTTAGCACTTTTTAAATTAAATTAATTTTATTTTTTGGGGGAGGGCTTTTTTCGCCTTTAATCGACAGGACAGCTTAGGTGAGAGAGAGGGGGGGAAGACATGCAGGATATCGTCACAGGTCGGACTCGAACCCTGGACCTCTGTGTCGAGGCATAAACCTCCAAGTATACGTGCGCCTGCTCCACCCGCTGAGCCAACCCGGCCACTTTTTCCAACATTTTTTTATCATATTTTTATTTAAAACGCTATAAAATTTAATAACACACCCAAATTCAATACATAGATATAAAAAACTTTTTGAAAATGGGTCAAATTTGAAGTTTTTTTTCAAGGTGAGATCTAGGAAAGGAGAGAAATGTCAGCATTCATAAACGTGTAAGGAGATTTTTCATTAAAAAGCTGTGGGTTTCTGCAGTGTGTTTCCTCCGTCTCCTCCAGATTAATGCTGCGTTCAAGGCAACTCGTAACTCCTGTTTTCACAACCTTCTCCCTGTGAAAGCGCCCTGGAACGGCAGTCAAAACCTGTAACTTACTACCCCATGAACTGGTACCAGATGGTTGTAACTCCCAGTTACAGTTTTTGACTTCACACATAGACAACAATGGCCGGTGATTAACGGTGAGAAATAGAAATAAATAGAAATAGGCAACGTAAAGTAATTCCTCACATTGTAATCAAATCAATACACATGCGATTGTGTACTACTACAGGTTATGTTTATTAAACGAAGCCCAAAACATGTTGCCGACTAGACATCGCTAGTATAAGCTAGCGCTAGCTAACGTCAACGGTAGGTAGCCGCTAGCTAACGCTCAGAGCCGGCCAGACCCATAAACGAACTAAGCGGCTGCTTAGGGCCCCGTGGCTACCAGAGGGGGCCCCCAAGAGCGCTTGAAGTGTCCCACAGTAGAGCTCATAACAGAGCCGGTTTATTTAAAGATAGCGTTGCTGCTAATAGGGTCTCACATTAGTCTTTAAATGCATATTTGCACATGATGAGTGCTTAAACTAATATTTACAATACACAAGTTGGTGTTACAATGTGGAGAGTCCCCCCAAACCAAATCCTGCTTTGGGTCCCCCGAAAGTCTAGAGGCCGGCCCTGCTAACGCTAGCTAACGCTAGCTAGTATGGGAGCTAGAAGGGCTTGTCGTGACTTTGCCTGGAGCGCTTACCAAGTCGCGAGTCGTGACTTGAAGTCGTAACTTACGGGCTAACGTTTTGAGTGTCTGGAACGCAGCATTAAAAAAAAAAAAAAATTAATTTTTGAATGTCTTAAAATTTAGATTCTGCACCTTTTAACTTCACTAACAAAGCTGAGGAATATCTGTACATCGGGCTGTGATTAAAATAGAAAACATATGATTGTATTTTATTATATTTTTTTTTTTTAAACAAATCACAGAATGATGAAGTTTGATTGGTTGAGACGAAGAGATATTTAAAGAGTCTCCGAACAGTTTCTAGCTCACTGGGAGAAGTCAGCAGTAACAATTGTTTGTTCATATGAGGATATTTGTATGTGTATGTGTCTCTATTTATGTATGTCTAAAGTTCATATTTGATATATATATATATATATATATATGTACTTATAACTAAATAAAACATTATTCCTCCATCTCACACCCTGTGTTTCTGTTCATCAGAAGAAACGACTGTCTTCTTTTGTTGGCAATTCATTTTGTTTAGATTTTATTTTTTTTCCAAAGATTATTATTCTCTCTCTCTACACCTCCCTCTGTCTGTCTCTCTCTCTCTCTCTCTGTTCTCTCTCTGTTATCTCTCTGTCTCTCTCTCTCTGTCTCTGTTATCTCTCTGTTATCTCTCTTTCTCTCTCTCTCTGTTCTTTCTTTGTCTGACACTCTCTCTCTACCTCCCTATGTCTCCCTCTCTCTATACCTCCCTCTCTCTCTCTCTGTTTTCTCTCTGTCTGTTCTTTGTCTCTCTCTCTCTCTCTCTACCTCCCTATGTCTCCCTCTCTCTATACCTCCCTCTCTCTCTCTCTCTCTGTTTTCTCTCTGTCTGTTCTTTGTCTCTCTCTCTCTCTACCTCCGTCTGTTTCCCTCTCTCTCTCTCTCTCTGTTCTTTCTTTGTCTGTCTCTCTCTCTCTCCCTCTCTCTACCTTTGTCTCTGTCTCCCTCCCTCTCTCTCTGTTTCCCTCTCTCTCTCTGTTCTTTCTTTGTCTGTCTCTCTCTCTCTCTCCCTCTCTCTACCTTTGTCTCTGTCTCTGTTCTTTCTCTGTCTCTCGCTCTCTCTCTCTCTACCTCCCTCTCTGTCTCCCTCCCTCCCTCTCTCTCTGTTCTTTCTTTGTCTGTCTTTCTTTCGCTCTCCCTCTCTCTACCTCTGTCTCTGTCTCTCTCTCTGTCTCCCTCTCTCTCTGTCTCTCTCTCTCTGTCTCTGTATCTCCCCCTCTCTCTGTCTCTCTCTCTCTGTCTCTCTCTCTCTCTCATTTCTGCCTTTAATCATTAGGGACAGCCTTAGTCTCGCTTTATAATATAATATAAAAAAAATTAAAATAACTACATATTAATAATTTGCTATCCTGTCAATAACCCCCCCCCCCTAAAAAAAATACCAAAAAGGGAGGCGTATTATATTTCTTTTTTTTTTTGTTACGCGGGTAACGTAAACAAGGTATGTGACGTCATCGAAGCGCGCCAAACAAACGCTCCATGTGCAAGAACGAAGTAGCGGAGAGAGAGAAAAAGTTTAGTGTGTGTAGTTTGTGATAGGAAACAAAGTATTTAAAATGCAACACACATATGAAGAGGTGAAGTTTAACGTCAAGTAGCGGAGTTGGATTTTCTTTTTAGCTATAATATAGCACGATGAAAGAAAAGAGAAGAAATCCCGGCGTTTAAAATTTAAAGTCCTGGCGGAGAAATGTTTTTTTTTTAAAAGGTGAGTGATTTATTAGACACACGCACACACACACATACACAGACATACACACACATCTTCAGGATGTGTTGATGTTGAATATTTGTGATGAACTTTATGTGTTGAGGAAATGTAACCCAATGGGACAAAAGTGCATCGTCTATTTGGTCCACTAAAAGTGCTTTTTTTGCCGCTGACAGACTCAGATTAATATTCTAAGTGTCTGATAACATTATGGAAAGGATCCCTACAGAGATAGACCTTTAAAACCTCTTTGAGACCTTTCTGTTTAACCAGAAACAACTCTGAAGTCACTAGCTCTAAGCCCACCAGACTCCATTTAAAAAAACACTACTTTTAGCGTGTATAGAGCCAACGTATTCTCATATGTAAACCGGTGAACTATGTGTTTATTTCAACCATAACTAGAGTTGTGATGGTTGGAAAAGTGGAAAGACGACCCAATACGGCTTTTCATAGTTTTATTTAGTTTCTGTCGACTTTGAATGAAGTGTATTATACGATGCTGAAATCACTGTTTATTTACATGGAGTCTGGTGGGTTTAGCGAGCGTAATTTCGCGCATGTTTTTACCATTAAAAAAAGGATCTTACTCTTCAACAGAAAGTTGGACCTCCTTAGAAATCCTTTCCATAATGTTGTCAGACACTTAGAATATTAATCTGAGTCTGTCAGCGGCAAAAACAGCACTTTTGAGAAGGTAAATACAAGCTGGATCAGACCTCAAAACTTACATGTGTTTTACCCCATCAGTCACTTAGACACAAAACATAGGAAAAATAGGGTCCAGGTTGAAAAAAATAAGTCTGAAGCCAGCCAGGCTAGCTGTTTGTCTCTGTCTGTATGCTAAGCTAAGCTAAAGCTACTTGCTTTCCCGTCCTAGCTTCGCGCTTAAGGTACAGACATGAGATTAAAAAGTCAGTGTCAGAAAAATATTACCCCCCAAATGTATGTGATATTATACTTCATCTTTAAAAAGCCTATCGGATAAAATAGGCTGTTTTTCTGACACCATGAAAATCTGGCTTTTGGAGTCTTTGAGTTTGTGTCCACCTGATAAATATCAGTCCAATATTCTCTCTCTTTTAGCTGTTTTTGGTCTAAACCAACTTCTGAGAAGGAAATACAGTATCTCACAAAAGTGAGTACACCCCTCACATTTTAGTAAATATTTCATTATATCTTTTAATGGGACAACACTGAAGAAATTACACTTTGCTACAATGTAAAGTATTAAGTGTCCAGCTTGTATAATAGTGTAAATGTGCTGTCCCCTCAAAATAACTCAACACACAGCCATTAATGTCTAAACTGCTGGCAACACAAGTCAGTCCACCCCTATGTTAGATTCCCATAGAGGCAGGCAGATGTTTATTTTTAAAGGCCAGTTATTTCATGGATCCAGATACTATGCATCCTGATAATATGGCCCCCACATCATCACATACCCTTCACCATACCCCCCCATCATCACATACCCTTCACCATACCCCCCCATCATCACATACCCTTCACCATACCCCACATCATCACATACCCTTCACCATACCCCCAAACATCACATACCCCTTCACCATACCCCCCATCATCACATACCCTCTTCACCATAACCCCCACATCATCACATACCCTTTTCACCATACCCCACATCATCAAACATACCCTTCACCATATACCCCACATCATCACATACCCTTCACCATACCCCACATCATCACATACCCTTCCACCATACCCCCACATCATCACATACCCTTCACCATACCCCCCACATCATCACATACCCTTCACCATACCCCCACATCATCACATACCCTTCACCATACTACATCATCACATACCCTTCACCATACCCCCCACACATCACATACCCTTCACCATACCCCACACATCACATACCCCACCATACCCCCACATCACATACCCCTCACCATACCCCCACACATCACATACCCTTCACCATACCCCACACATCACATACCCTTACCATACCCCACACATCACATACCCTTCACCATACCCCCACACATACATACCTCACCATACCCCCCACAATAAACCCTTCACCATACCCCCACAAACATACCCTCACCATACCCACACACACATACTCAACCATCCCCACACACACAACCCCTCACCATACCCCCACACACACATACCCTTCACCATACCCCACACATCACATACCCTTCACTATACCCCACATCACATACCCCTTCACCAACCCACACATCACATACCCTTCACATACCCCCACATCACATACCCTACCATACCCCACATCATACACATACCTTCACCCCCCACATCATCACATACCCCTTTCACCATACCCCACACACACATACCTTCAACTATACCCCCCACATCATCACATACCCTTCACCATACCCCCACATCATCACATACACCCTTCACTATACCCCCATCATCACATACCCTTTCCACCATACCCCCACACATCACATACCCTTACCAACCCCCACACACATCACATACCCTTTCACCATACCCCCATCATCACACATACCCTTTCACTAACCCACACATCACATACCTTCACCATACCCCCACACATCACATACCTTTCACCATACCCCACACACACATACCTCACATACCCCCCATCATCACAACCCCTCACCAACCCCCCACATCATCACATACCCTTCACCATCCTACACACACACAAAACTCACCAACAACTAAACAACAATTCTAATCACTTTAATATATAATAAACACTTTATAACATTTTAATTTACTAACAACATAATTAATTATACTAAAACTATAATTCTAATAACTAATAACACAACTAATATACTCAATATACTAATATACTAAACTCTTAATTACTTACATTATATTAATTACTATATACAATACTTTATAATTTTAACACTAAACAACTAATTATACTTAAACATTATACTTAATTATACTTAACAACAACAACAAATACTTTAACATTTAATTTATACTTTAATTATAATTTAATACTTAATTTTACTTATAATACACAAAAAACACTATAAACTATACTACACCTAATTATACAATAAATTAAATACATTATAACTAATACATATAATTTAATTATACTCAATACTATACAATATAATATACAACAATATTTAAACAATAATTAATTTTACAAAAATAACCTTTAACATTATATTATTATATAAAAAATTTAATACTTTATATTTCAAAACAACAAACAAACAAATTAAATAATAATCTATATACAAACACATATAAAAAAATACAATAAAAAACACACATATAACACTATAATATACACATTAAACCATATACAATTTACACAACAAACCAAATATACAATTATTACTTAACAATACTAATAAACAATAATAACTTTATTATTAACATTCATTTATACTATTTAATATACTTTATATATTAATTACTTATTATATATTATACTTCAATACAATATATTTATATACATATACTATAATACTTCATATACTTAATACATTATATATCACATATACTAAATACATATCATTATACTCATATATATTATACTTAAAATTATACAACTAAACTACCATACCATATTTTAATATTTTATCTAATATTTACCATTTAATTATAAAATACTCATAATAAACTAACACATACAAATATTTATATATTAAATTATACCTATTATCCAATATCCTCCATACCCCACATACCTTCACCACCCACATCACACATACCCCTTCACATACCCCCACACACACAACCCTTCACCATACCCCCACATCATCACATACCCTCACCATACCCCCCCACACATCATCACATACCCTTCACCATACCCCCACACATCCACATACCCTTCACCATACCCCCCACACATCACATACCCTTCAACTATACTTACATCATCACATACCCTCTCACCATACCCCCACATCATCACATACCCTTCACCATACCCCCACACATCACATACCCTTCACCAACCCCCACATCATCACATACCCTTCACCATACCCCCCAACATCATCACATACCCTTCACATACCCCCCACACACATACCCTTCACCATACCCCCACACATCACATACCCTCACCATACCCCCACACATCACATACCCCTTCACATACCCCCACACACATACCCTTCACCATACCCCCACATCATCACATACCCCTTCACCATACCCCACACATCACATACCCTTCCACCAACCCCCACACACCCAACACCCTTCACCATACCCCCCACACACATACCTCACCTACCACACATCACAATCACCTCCCCCACACACATCACCCCCCACACACAACCCTCACCAACCCCCACACACACACTTCACCATCCCCCACACACACACCTCACCATACCCCACATCATCACATACCTTCACCATACCCCACATCATCACATACCCTTCACATACCCCACACATCACATACCCTTCACCATACCCCCACATCATCACAACCCTTCACCATACCCCCCACATCATCACATACCCCTTCCACCATACCCCACACATCACATACACCCTTCACCATACCCCCACACATCACATACCCCCACATACCCCCACACATCACATACCCTTCACCATACCCCCACACATCACATACCCTTCACCATACCCCCACATCATCACATACCCTTCACCATACCCCCCACATCATCACAACACCCTTTCACCATACCCCCACATCATCACATACCCTTCACCATATACCCACACATCACATACCCTTTCACCATACCCCCACATCATCACATACCCTCACCATACCCCCCACATCATCACATACCCCTCACCATACCCCCACACATCACATACCCTTCCACCATACCCCCACACATCACATAACCTTCACCAACCCCCACACATCACATACCCTCACCATACCCCCACACATCACATACCCTCACCATACCCCCACACACACATACCCTTACCATACCCCCCACACATCACACATACCCTTCACCAACATACCCCCACACACACAACCTCACCATACCCCCACACATCACAACCTTCACCATACCCACACACATACCCTTCACCATACCCCCACATCACAACCCTTCACCAACCCCCACATCATCACAACCACCAAAACACCCCAACAAACCCCCAACACATCACATCACATACCCTTCACCATACCCCCCACACATACATACCCCTTCACCATACCCCCACCACATCACATACCCTTCACCAACCCCACATCATCACATACCCCCTTCACCATACCCCCACATCATCACATACCCTTCACCATAACCCCCCACACATCACACATCCCCTCAACATACCTCACCACCCCCCCACACACACACATACCACCTCACCATACCACACATACCTTCACCACCCCCACATCATCACATACCTCACTATCATCACATACCCTTCACCATACCATACCATGAAGGGTATGTGATGATGTGGGGGGGGTATGGTGAAGGGTATGTGATGATGTGGGGGGGCTGTTTTATACTGTATCTGTTTCTTTAGCTGCTAAAGGCTTATTTAATGTTGATGTTTGGGTCTTTTTAAGGATGCTTCTTTGTTCTGCTGCTGTGTGACGAACGAAAGATGGACGGAGAGCGCCACGAAAGGAGAGAGGAGGAAGAGGAGAGGGACCAAACACTACAAACTCCATCCCGAATGACAGAGGAAGAGGAGGAAGAGGAGGAGTTGGACAGAGCGCTACAAACTCCATCCAGGACGACTGAAGAAGAAGAAGAAGAAGAGGAGGAGGAGGACCGAATGCTTCAAACTCCATCCAGGACGACAGAAGAAGAGGAAGAGGACGAGAAGGACAGAGCGCTACAAACTCCATCCAGGATGACAGAAGAAGAAGAAGAGGAGGAGGAAGAGGAGGAGAAGGACAGAGCGCTACAAACTCCATCCAGGACAACAGAAGAGGAGGAGGAGGAAGAGGAGGAGGAGAAGGACAGAGCGCTACAAACTCCATCCAGGACGACTGAAGAGGAGGAGGAGGAAGAGGAGGAGGAGAAGGACAGAGCGCTACAAACTCCATCCAGGATGACAGAAGAAGAAGAAGAGGAGAAGGAAGAGGAGGAGAAGGACAGAGCGCTACAAACTCCATCCAGGACAACAGAAGAGGAGGAGGAGGAAGAGGAGGAGGAGAAGGACAGAGCGCTACAAACTCCATCCAGGACGACTGAAGAAGAGGAAGAAGAGGAGGAGGAGGAGGAGATGGAGATGGAGATGACGAAGACGAAGGCAGCTGCCAAAGACAAAGTCCTCGGCCGACACACTGCGCTCTCTTCCTCCTCCTCCTCCTCCCCCTCTTTTCCTCTCCTCTCCACCTCTCCGTGCCGAGGAAGAGGAGGCGAGGAAGAGGAGGAGAAGGAGGTTCGGGTCGCCATAGTTTCGATGGAGGACGAGTCCTGTCCGTCGTCCGAGCCGTTTGGCACCGCCCACCTGGAGACGGCCAATCGGATCGCGTGGACGGAGGAGCAAGGACCCACTAGAGGAGCAGAGGAGGAAGAGGAGGAGGTAAACATGAGTGAAAGAGAGGAAGAGGAGAACGCAGATGTGACATCACCTTCTCTTCACCTGCAGGTAAGACGGCTTTCTACACGACAGCACTCACGCACGTACACACACGCACACACACACAGATACACGCACGCACTCACACACACACACACACAGACACACACACACATGCGCACACACAGATACACACACACACACACACATGCGCACACACGCGCACACACAGATACACACACACATGCGCACACACAGATACACACACACACACACACACACACGCGCGCACACAGATACACGCACACACACACATGCACACACACAAACGCGCACGCACGCAGACACACAGACACGCAGACACACAGACACACACGGACGCACACATGCACACACACATGAACGCACACATACGCGCAAACACACACGCGCAAACACGCGCACGCAGACGCGCGCGCACGCACGCAGACACACACACACACACACACAGATGGCTTTCAACACGACAGCTGCTGCTGCACGCACAAGCACACACAGACACACACGCACGCACACATGCGCGCAGACACACACACACACCCACACACAGATGGCTTTCAACACGACAGCTGCTGCTGCAGCGGAGGACGTTTAGTTGTCAACTACCAAATCAATCGATTAATCGGTTAATCAGTTTGAGTCATTAATGGGAAAAAATAAAGTAAAATTCTCTGATTCCAGCTTGTTAGTAGAAAAACTTCAAGATGTTGAGATCTGCAGAGAAAGACAGTAATAAATAGTAATAATTAAATCGACAAAATCCTCATCAGATTTATTACAATAAAACAACTGCTTGTGGGCGTTATTATGTCATCTCGCCATTTCTGTCTGAGCTAAGTCCGCCTCATCTAGCCGAGGGATTTGTTCGTATTGTAAACCGTGTGTTGTGTGTTTTTGTTTAAAGCTGCAGAAAACAACTGCAAGGGTGTCCCGAACCAGAGTTAGGGGCGCATGGTGTATCGACAGTGTTGGGGAGTACATGCATTCAGAATATAAATTATGAGTAACTGTATTCTGTTACAGTTACAATATAAACAGTTGGTATTCAGAATACAGTTACACTCATTGACATACTGTATATATAATGGACCAATAGACCCCGTTGCTCTGGACGGAGACCAGTGAAGGCTGTTAGAAGCACTTTTCCAGTGATCTCTTCCTTTACTGAGCAGCCTCCAACTGAGAGAGACAGCGTAGATGTGAGGTCATCAACCTGTCTGAAAGTTGTAAGTCTTCTGGTAGCTGGGCCGAGACAAATCTCAATCATTCCCAATCTTACAGAGACGGAGAGCGTAGGTATATGTAAGGAGATAACATAGGCACAGGCTAATTACTGATCACTAACATGCTAGTTAACATCAGTAATTAAAGCGCCCATATTATGCTCATTTTCAGGTTCATATCTGTATTTTAAGATTTTACCAGAATAGGTTTACATGGTTTAATTTTCAAAAAACACCATATTGTTGTTGTACTGCACAGCTCTCTCTCACTGCTGCAGATCCTCTTTTCACCTGGTTTCTGTTTTAGCTACAGAGTGAGACCTCTTTTCATCTTCTTCTTCTGTACTATCTTTGATTGCACTCGCACATGCTCAGTAGTTCAGATGTAGAGCATGTCAGCTAGCTAACTCTAGAGACAGTAAAAGAAAGCCTGTTTCTCCAACTTTGGTCAGTTACAAGGCAGGATTAGCTGGGAGACTTCTAAATGAGGGCGCATTACGTAAGTAGTTCTTTTGTAGATTATGGTGAACTTGTGTGTGTTGTAGCAGTGCTTTGCTATTGAGAACGGACGTAGGATAAGCGTTAAGGCGCGGCTAACGCTAGCATTAGCCGACTAACGCTATCTACGAGCTAACGGTTGTGGTTAGGCCAGCTCATTTCGGACTGTGACGTCACAGTCCGAGTCGATTTTGAACAGCTCACCAGGAGACTGAAGGCAGGACACATTCAGAAACCGTATCTCACTCAAAACAGCATGGATGGAGTTTTTTCAAAGTTTGTATGTGTGTGGAAGCACCAGAGACACAAAAGAACACCCCAAATCACCAGAAAAAGTGTTTTTTTCATAATATGGGCACTTTAAACATAAACAGCTAATGGAAGTCCAAACTGTCTGTGAGCTTCTCCTGTACTATACGGTAATTCCTCTACTGTGTGACAGTAAGTCTCGTGGTTATGACCCAATCGTTAGCATATTGTTATAAAAGCGTCTGCTACGGAGCCATAACGTGAGCTACAAGGTAAAGGAGCCTTTTATACATTGTCGTGTTTCTTTAGAAATAAACAACGGACAAATCGAGTCTTTAAACTCTTCAGATGTAAAGTTATTCTCAGTCAAGTGACATAAAAAAAAAATGGCGGTCAGCGGAATGCTAACAGGAGGTGATGGCCAGTTAGCAACAAAATGGCGCCATGATGGCTCGAGTTCTGAAGCAAGGCTTACCCCCTTGGTTACACTGTTGAAATCGATGGATTACATGACGATACTTCTCTGTTTCGCGACTTTATTCACTCTCTAAAATAAATTAAAGCAACTACATTCATTTCCCAGAAGCCCCAAAATGAAAACAAAAAAATTAGCTATTTGCGTGATCAGTCGCTGTCACTACCCAAAGTGAGTAGAGTGCCGATGTGAGTCGCGCATGCGTCACTTTGCGACAAGTAGCCTACTAGATGCTAACGGCGTTTTGAGCTAACGTTAGCAATCAAGTAGCCTACTAGATGCTAATGGCGTTTTTAGCTAACGTTAGCAATCTAACAATCATAGATGGCTAAAACGTTTTTGAAATGACTGCTAGCTACAAGTTAGCAATCAGACACAACAAAGGCTGTCACTTGAATGGCGTTTTGAGCTAACGTTAGCAACCAAACGATCATAGATAGCTAAAACGTTAGCAATCAAACGATCATAGATAGCTAACACGTTAGCAATCAAACGATCATAGATAGCTAAAACGTTAGTAATCAAATGATCATAGATAGCTAAAACGTTAGCAATCAAACAATCAGAGAGCTACAACGTTTTTGAAACGATTTCCATCTTCTGTTATCGTGTGTAAAGAGAAAAGTTTATTATTTTACAGATTTCACAAATTTCAGTAAGACACGTTATGCCATAAACCGTTTAAATCTGAGCATGCGCGACTCACATCTGCGCTCTACTCACTTTGGGTAGTGACATCGCAATGGAGTCGGAAGAGGTAGCTACCCGCGTAGTTGATGTGCGACTTTACATTCTGCTATGTGCTGATTTACTAGCCCCAGAGCTGTTGAAAGACTTACTAGCCCTGTTTGACATGCTAGCTAACGTTAGCTAATATTAGCTCGTGGTAGCTTAGACTGGTTAGGTTTTTGTAGTATGCAGTTCGGGACTACTTTCCGGGGGAGACTCGGGCCTAACAGCCCTATTCAGCCAGTTGGAAGAAAAAAAATTCAGTGTGGAAGTAATCCAAGTATTCAGAATATGTTACTCAGATTGAGTAATGTAACGGAATACGTTACAAATTACAACATTTCTGTTTACAGTTTAATGTAGGCCTGACAACATTTCTGTTTACAGTTTAATGTAGACCTGACAACATTTCTGTTTACAGTTTAATGTAGACCTGACAACATTTCTGTTTACAGTTTAATGTAGACCTGACAACATTTCTGTTTACAGTTTAATGTCGGCCTGACAACATTTCTGTTTACAGTTTAATGTAGACCTGACAACATTTCTGTTTACAGTTTAATGTAGACCTGACAACATTTCTGTTTACAGTTTAATGTAGACCTGACAACATTTCTGTTTACAGTTTAATGTCGGCCTGACAACCTTTCTGTTTACAGTTTAATGTAGGCCTGACAACATTTCTGTTTACAGTTTAATGTAGGCCTGACAACATTTCTGTTTACAGTTTAATGTAGACCTGACAACATTTCTGTTTACAGTTTAATGTAGGCCTGACAACATTTCTGTTTACAGTTTAATGTAGGCCTGACAACATTTCTGTTTACAGTTTAATGTAGGCCTGACAACATTTCTGTTTACAGTTTAATGTAGACCTGACAACATTTCTGTTTACAGTTTAATGTAGACCTGACAACATTTCTGTTTACAGTTTAATGTAGGCCTGACAACATTTCTGTTTACAGTTTAATGTAGGCCTGACAACATTTCTGTTTACAGTTTAATGTAGGCCTGACAACATGTCTGTTTACAGTTTAATGTAGACCTGACAACATTTCTGTTTACAGTTTAATGTAGACCTGACAGCATTTCTGTTTACAGTTTAATGTAGACCTGACAACATTTCTGTTTACAGTTTAATGTAGACCTGACAGCATTTCTGTTTACAGTTTAATGTAGGCCTGACAACATTTCTGTTTACAGTTTAATGTAGACCTGACAGCATTTCTGTTTATAGTTTAATGTAGGCCTGACAACATTTCTGTTTACAGTTTAATGTAGGCCTGACAACATTTCTGTTTACAGTTTAATGTAGACCTGACAACATTTCTGTTTACAGTTTAATGTAGACCTGACAGCATTTCTGTTTATAGTTTAATGTAGGCCTGACAACATTTCTGTTTACAGTTTAATGTAGGCCTGACAACATTTCTGTTTACAGTTTAATGTAGACCTGACAATATGTCTGTTTACAGTTTAATGTAGATCTGACAACATTTCTGTTTACAGTTTAATGTAGACCTGACAGCATTTCTGTTTACAGTTTAATGTAGGCCTGACAGCATTTCTGTTTACAGTTTAATGTCGACCTGACAACATTTCTGTTTACAGTTTAATGTAGACCTGACAACATTTCTGTTTACAGTTTAATGTAGACCTGACAACATGTCTGTTTACAGTTTAATGTAGACCTGACAACATGTCTGTTTACAGTTTAATGTAGGCCTGACAACATTTCTGTTTACAGTTTAATGTAGACCTGACAACATTTCTGTTTACAGTTTAATGTAGACCTGACAACATTTCTGTTTACAGTTTAATGTAGACCTGACAACATTTCTGTTTACAGTTTAATGTAGACCTGACAGCATTTCTGTTTACAGTTTAATGTAGACCTGACAATATGTCTGTTTACAGTTTAATGTAGACCTGACAATATGTCTGTTTACAGTTTAATGTAGACCTGACAACATTTCTGTTTACAGTTTAATGTCGGCCTGACAACCTTTCTGTTTACAGTTTAATGTCGGCCTGACAGCATTTCTGTTTACAGTTTAATGTCGGCCTGACAACATTTCTGTTTACAGTTTAATGTAGACCTGACAGCATTTCTGTTTACAGTTTAATGTAGACCTGACAACATTTCTGTTTACAGTTTAATGTAGACCTGACAGCATTTCTGTTTACAGTTTAATGTAGACCTGACAATATTTCTGTTTACAGTTTAATGTAGACCTGACAACATTTCTGTTTACAGTTTAATGTAGACCTGACAGCATTTCTGTTTACAGTTTAATGTCGGCCTGACAACCTTTCTGTTTACAGTTTAATGTCGGCCTGACAGCATTTCTGTTTACAGTTTAATGTCGGCCTGACAACCTTTCTGTTTACAGTTTAATGTAGGCCTGACAACATTTCTGTTTACAGTTTAATGTAGACCTGACAATATGTCTGTTTACAGTTTAATGTAGACCTGACAGCATTTCTGTTTACAGTTTAATGTAGACCTGACAATATGTCTGTTTACAGTTTAATGTAGACCTGACAATATGTCTGTTTACAGTTTAATGTAGACCTGACAACATTTCTGTTTACAGTTTAATGTCGGCCTGACAACCTTTCTGTTTACAGTTTAATGTCGGCCTGACAGCATTTCTGTTTACAGTTTAATGTCGGCCTGACAACATTTCTGTTTACAGTTTAATGTAGACCTGACAACATTTCTGTTTACAGTTTAATGTAGACCTGACAACATTTCTGTTTACAGTTTAATGTAGACCTGACAGCATTTCTGTTTACAGTTTAATGTAGACCTGACAATATAAACGAAAAAAATTAACCGAAATTTGTTTACAGTTTAATGTAGACCTGACAATATGTCTGTTTACAGTTTAATGTAGACCTGACAGCATTTCTGTTTACAGTTTAATGTAGACCTGACAACATTTCTGTTTACAGTTTAATGTAGACCTGACAACATTTCTGTTTACAGTTTAATGTAGATCTGACAACATTTCTGTTTACAGTTTAATGTAGACCTGACAACATTTCTGTTTACAGTTTAATGTAGACCTGACAACATGTCTGTTTACAGTTTAATGTAGACCTGACAATATGTCTGTTTACAGTTTAATGTAGGCCTGACAGCATTTCTGTTTACAGTTTAATGTAGACCTGACAACATTTCTGTTTACAGTTTAATGTAGATCTGACAACATTTCTGTTTACAGTTTAATGTAGACCTGACAACATGTCTGTTTACAGTTTAATGTAGACCTGACAACATTTCTGTTTACAGTTTAATGTAGACCTGACAACATTTCTGTTTACAGTTTAATGTAGACCTGACAACATTTCTGTTTACAGTTTAATGTAGGCCTGACAACATGTCTGTTTACAGTTTAATGTAGACCTGACAACATTTCTGTTTACAGTTTAATGTAGACCTGACAACATTTCTGTTTACAGTTTAATGTAGACCTGACAACATTTCTGTTTACAGTTTAATGTAGACCTGACAGCATTTCTGTTTACAGTTTAATGTAGGCCTGACAACATTTCTGTTTACAGTTTAATGTAGGCCTGACAACATTTCTGTTTACAGTTTAATGTAGACCTGACAGCATTTCTGTTTACAGTTTGTCGGCCTGACAATATTTCTGTTTACAGTTTAATGTAGACCTGACAACATTTCTGTTTACAGTTTAATGTCGGCCTGACAACATTTCTGTTTACAGTTTAATGTAGACCTGACAGCATTTCTGTTTACAGTTTAATGTAGACCTGACAACATTTCTGTTTACAGTTTAATGTAGACCTGACAACATTTCTGTTTACAGTTTAATGTAGGCCTGACAACATTTCTGTTTACAGTTTAATGTAGACCTGACAACATTTCTGTTTACAGTTTAATGTAGACCTGACAACATTTCTGTTTACAGTTTAATGTAGACCTGTCGGTCTAACAACCTTTCTGTTTACATATTCTGGTGTGTTTTGCACATTCAGGAGGTGCCATGTGCTCAGTGCTGTATAGTTTTAGTTATTTAGTATTAGAGCACTGCAGAATGTTTGGTTTTTGAAGCTTGAAAAGCTCTGAATTAAATATCCTACATGGCTTTAATAGAAAAATATATTTGACGCGTCGTGATATTGAATCGCTGACGTGATAATCGTAATCGAAATGTGAATATTGTTCTAGTGTCTTCTCTCCTCTGTGACAGTAAACTGAATATCTTTGAGTTTGAGGACGTCATCTTGGGGCACTGATCCACATTTTTCACCATCTTCTGATATTTTAGAGACCAAACAACTAATCGATTAATCTATTATTCGAGCCCATACTCAAGCAACAGTAAGCAGAGTTTGTTTTTTGAGTGGAGGAGAACTTTAAAGAGCTCAAAGGTCTTTATTCATCCTGATGGACTGACTGATGTTAGGGCAGCCAGCAGGTGGCGATGTTTCACACTTTATCCACACACACACACACACACACACACACACACACACACACACACACACACACACACACACACACACACACACACACACATAGAGACACACACAGACACATGGAGACACACACACAGAGACACAGACACACACACACACACACACAGACACATAGAGACACACACAGACACATAGAGACACACACACACACAGACACATAGAGACACACACACACAGAGACACAGACACACACACAGACACACACACAGACACATAGAGACACACACAGAGACACAGACACGCACAGACTCACACAGAGACACACACACACACACACACAGACACACAGACACATAGACACACACACACACAGAGACACAGACACACACACAGACACACACACAGACACATAGAGACACACACAGAGACACAGACACGCACAGACTCACACAGAGACACACACACACACACACACAGAGACACACAGACACACACACACACAGAGACACAGACACACACAGACACAGACACACACACAGAGACATATAGAGACACACACAGACACATAGAGACACAGACACACACAGACTCACACAGAGACACACACACACAGACACACACACACACACACACACACACACACACAGAGACACACAGACACACACAGACACACACACACACACACACAGAGACACAGACACACACAGACACACACACAGAGACACATAGAGACACACACAGAGACACAGACACACACACACACACACACACACAGAGACACAGACACACACACACACACACACACACACACAGAGACACACAGACTCACACAGACACACAGACACAAACACAGAGACACACCGACACACAGACACACACACACACACACACACACACAGACACACACAGACACACACACGCACACACACAGAAGGTGTGTGTGCAGGAATTTGCAGCAGCGAACATTCCTCAGATTCCTCCATCGGGATCATGGGATATGAAGTCTCCTCCCGTGGGAACTGTTAGCTTAGCACACACACACACAGACACACACACACACACACATACATACACACACACACACACACACACACACACACACACACACATACATAACACACACACACACACACACACACACACACACACACACACACACACACACAGACACACACACACACACATACATACACACACATACAAATCAGGCTGGTACGACACCCTAAGCATGATGGGAAGCTTAATGGTCAGTGTCATCATTTCCGTCTGTGCTTATATAGTTCCCTCAGTGACCTCTAGAGGCAGCGCTGTTAGTATGTGTGTGTGTGTGTGTGTGTGTGTGTGTGTGTGTGTGTGTGTGTGTGTGTGTGTGTGTGTGTGTGTGTGTGTGTGTGTGTGTGTGTGTGTGTGTGTGTGTGTGTGTGTGTGTGTGTGTGTGTGTGTTTGGCAGAAAGATTGGACAAACTAGGGCACTAATCTTGTGAGACATGCTCTGTAATCTAAGAACATTTTTTTTTCTAGATTACACATACAGACACACACACACACACACAAAACAAAAAACACAAAACATCAGATGACTGGTGTGAACAGAAGCTGCGGAGGTATGTCTGGTATGCGGCTCTCTCCTAATTCAGCGTCCTGAATGAACGATGAGTTTCACGCTTCACTTCCTGTGAGAGCAGCTCATGTTCAACGTTTCGTGGACAGTGGCAGCGGAGTTGACTTTTCAAAACTGCTGTCGCAGTCAAAGAGTTGCCGGTCCTTTTTCGACCAACCGTTACAAAAAGATACCGTGAAAACTGAGCCTTTACTGAGCGTAATCCGTAAAATTTCCATCTCCTTCGTGACCTTCCATTCATGAAAAACGAAAGCCTCGTTCAAGAGCCTGAAATCATTGGAGAAACTGCTAGTTACGGACCCCGAAACTAAGGATGCACCAAATCAAGATTTCTTTTTGGGGGGGTTAAGCCGAATACCGAATCCTCCTCCCATCTTCAGTCCATTAACACAGTAAACACATTAATGAAGTAAACAACGTCCACAGCTGTGTATTATTCATTTTATTTTATTTTAACTGTAAAAAAAAAAAGATAAAAGAATAGGCAACATTAATGGTGCGTTCTTTTTGTCTTGTAATTGCGACTAGTAGCTCGAGCGTGACGTCACAATGTCAAAACGAATAACCAGCGAGGGTTGTTGCGTTCTTTTTGTCACACGATACTACGAGTCGGAGAAAAGATGGATTTTAACATTTAGGATTGTATTCACCCAGTTATTGACATATTACACACACATATCTCACAGTTTGATACATGAAAATTACGTTTTTGATTAGCGTTAACGTTAGGCTACTGCTCTGCTTTCTGCTCAAGACTCGGCTTAAAGCAGTTGTTGTCATATAGCAACCGAGCGTGTCTAGCCAATTTCAGCTGCACAAGCTACAAAATAACTAATCAGGTGGTATTTAACTCCTAATAAGACTGTAGAGACATGCCTATAGGTAGCAGTATACAGCGCTATGTTTAACTCCTAATAAGACTGTAGAGACATGCCTATAGGTAGCAGTATACAGCGCTATGTTTAACTCCTAATAAGACTGTAGAGACATGCCTATAGGTAGCAGTATACAGCGCTATGTTTAACTCCTAATAAGACTGTAGAGACATGCCTATAGGTAGCAGTATACAGCGCTAAGTTTAACTCCTAATAAGACTGTATGACATGCCTATAGGTAGCAGTATACAGCGCTATGTTTAACTCCTAATAAGACTGTAGAGACATGTCTATAGGTAGCAGTATACGCGCTATGTTTAACTCCTAATAAGACTGTAGAGACATGCCTATAGGTAGCAGTATACAGCGTATGTTTAACTCCTAATAAGACTGTAGAGACATGTCTATAGGTAGCAGTATACAGCGCTATGTTTAACTCCTAATAAGACTGTAGAGACATGCCTATAGGTAGCAGTATAGTGCTATGTTTAACTCCTAATAAGACTGTATGACATGCCTATAGGTAGCAGTATACAGCGCTGTGTTTAACTCCTAATAAGACTGTAGAGACATGCCTATAGGTAGCAGTATACAGCGCTATGTTTAACTCCTAATAAGACTGTAGAGACATGTCTATAGGTAGCAGTATACAGCGCTATGTTTAACTCCTAATAAGACTGTAGAGACATGTCTATAGGTAGCAGTATACAGCGCTATGTTTAACTCCTAATAAGACTGTAGAGACATGTCTATAGGTAGCAGTATACAGCTATGTTTAACTCCTAATAAGACTGTAGAGACATGCCTATAGGTAGCAGTATAGTGCTATGTTTAACTCCTAATAAGACTGTATGACATGCCTATAGGTAGCAGTATACAGCGCTATGTTTAACTCCTAATAAGACTGTAGAGACATGTCTATAGGTAGCATTATACAGCGCTATGTTTAACTCCTAATAAGACTGTAGAGACATGCCTATAGGTAGCAGTATACAGCGCTGTGTTTAACTCCTAATAAGACTGTAGAGACATGCCTATAGGTAGCAGTATACAGAGCTATGTTTAACTCCTAATAAGACTGTAGAGACATGCCTATAGGTAGCAGTATACAGCGCTATGTTTAACTCCTAATAAGACTGTAGAGACATGCCTATAGGTAGCAGTATACAGCGCTATGTTTAACTCCTAATAAGACTGTAGAGACATGCCTATAGGTAGCAGTATACAGCGCTATGTTTAACTCCTAATTAGACTGTAGAGACATGCCTATAGGTAGCAGTATACAGCGCTATGTTTAACTCCTAATAAGACTGTAGAGACATGCCTATAGGTAGCAGTATACAGCGCTGTGTTTAACTCCTAATAAGACTGTAGAGACATGCCTATAGGTAGCAGTATACAGCGCTATGTTTAACTCCTAATTAGACTGTAGTGACATGCCTATAGGTAGCAGTATACAGCGCTATGTTTAACTCCTAATTAGACTGTAGAGACATGCCTATAGGTAGCAGTATACAGCGCTATGTGTACGACTTCTTCATTTGTGTGCTGTCTGGAGATTCCTTCGTGCACAACTCGTATTATTTCTAGAGATGTGCCGATACTGCCTAAAACGCTGGTATCGGGAAGTACATGGGACCTTTTAATGAAGTAAACAGTGACTACGTTTACAAGCAGCCAATAACCCGTTCCAAACCGGAATATTAGCAATAACCCGGCAAAAACCCGAATATGCTCATATTCCTGTTTTTAAAAACCCGAATATGCTACCTGGGTTACCCCTTTTCTAACCCGAAATTTTGGTCATGTAAACGCGTATAGATAGACATTTATTGATCCCTTCGGAAATTCATCTTGCACCATACAGCTCATCAAATCGGCATATCCCCATCAAAAGGAACATTGATTTGTGTTCTATTCGCAAGGAATCTTAGTCTTCTGAGTAGAGGAACTTCTTGTATGCGCCTGAAAACATAGTTATAATAATAATTATATACTATAATAATATATATATATATATATATATAGTGAAAATGAGTTAGACACCCCTGTGCTATGCGTTCAATGTAGCAAAAGTCGTGCAGCCTTGCCCCTATTTTTAACTGTTGCTAAATAGTTGTGTGACCCAATAGCCCCACCACTCCCACACACACACACACACACATTCTCTCTCACACACACACACACACATTCTCTCACACACACACACACCCTCCACACACACGTTTTGGGGGAGAGTCATCGAAGGTCAGTGTAACGCTCATCGGTTCAATTTTCTAAGCACAAACAGGCATTTTGAAAAACAGAAAAATGGGTTCAAATATAAAAAAAAAAAATTCCAGGCGCAATTTATAAAAAAAAAATTTTAATTTCTAATCCTTAAAATTTTTTTTTTTTTTTTTCTGAATAAAAAAAAAAAAAAAAAAAAAATAAAAAAAAAAATTTTTTTTTTTAAAAAAAAAAATGAAAAATTGGATATTTGAAGAACCCATTTTTCTGTTTTTTTTTCCGAATATCCGTTTGTGCTTAGAAAATTGAACTGATAAGTGTTACGCTGACCATCGAAGGACCAATTTGTTATAAAGATAATTATTAATCAAAGAATAGACAGAAACACTGAAGATCTTCTCGAAGTTCATTTTTACCGGCCAGTTTACAGCACTCGTTTCAAAGTGCAGAAAGTGACTGACGAAAAGGCCTCTACTGCAGCTATTCCTGAGCAAAAGTCACAATATGAAATTATGTGGTTGTCTCCCACAAGGTCAGGAAGTGGCTCCCAGGTGTTTTCATCGTGAGAATGTCAGCAGTATTTGGGTTTATTAAAATGCAAACAGTTTAATTATTTATAAAATACAAGAACAGTTGTTTTTAGGTTGTTTTTCACAAACATTTTCACACACAGACACCACTCCCCCCTTCAACAATCCCAGGGGAAACACCAGACTCCTTGACAAAGAAACAGACATTTCACCTGCTGCCTCCATCGGTTACTGAGTTTGTGTTATTAGCTCTGTTGGAAATAGTTCCCTATCACTGAAATAGTTTCCTGTCACGGAAATAGTTCCTAAATAGTTCCCTATCACGGAAATAGTTCCCTATCACTGAAATAGTTTCCTGTCACGGAAATAGTTCCTAAATAGTTCCCTATCACGGAAATAGTTCCCTATCACGGAAATAGTTCCCTGTCACGGAAATCCTTCCCTGTCACGGAAATGGTTCCCTATCACGGAAATGGTTCCCTGTGACGGAAATAGTTCCCAAATAGTTCCCTATCACGGAAATAGTTTTCTATCACCGAAATAGTTTTCTATCACCGAAATAGTTCCCTGTCACGGAAATGGTTCCCTATCACGGAAATAGTTCCCTGTCGCGGAAATGGTTCCCTGTCGGGGAAATGGTTCCCTGTGACGGAAATAGTTCCCAAATAGTTCCCTATCACGGAAATAGTTTTCTATCACCGAAATAGTTTTCTATCACCGAAATAGTTCCCTGTCACGGAAATGGTTCCCTATCACGGAAATGGTTCCCTGTCGCGGAAATGGTTCCCTGTCATGGAAATGGTTCCCTGTGACGGAAATGGTTCCCTTTCACGGAAATAGTTCCCAAATAGTTCCCCGTCACGGAAATAGTTCCCTATCACGGAAATAGTTTCCTGTCACAGAAATAGTTCCCAAATAGTTCCCTGTCGCGGAAATAGTTCCCTGTCACGGAAATAGTTCCTTGTCATGGAAGTAGTTCCTTGTCATGGAAGTAGTTCCCTGTCACAGCAATAGTTCCCTGTCACAGCAATAGTTCCCTGTCACGGAAATAGTTCCCTGTCGCGGAAATAGTTCCCTGTCGCGGAAATAGTTCCCTGTGACGGAAATAGTTCCCTATCACGGAAATAGTTTTCTATCACCGAAATAGTTCCCTGTCACGGAAATGGTTCCCTATCACGGAAATAGTTCCCTGTCGCGGAAATGGTTCCCTGTCGGGGAAATAGTTCCCTGTGACGGAAATAGTTCCCAAATAGTTCCCTGTCACGGAAATAGTTCCCTGTCGCGGATATAGTTCCCTGTCACGGAAATAGTTCCCAAATAGTTCCCTGTCGCGGAAATAGT
>NC_053125.1:27953991-27976491 GCF_010015445.1 Perca fluviatilis | reverse complement strand
TTCCTCTCTCCTCCTCTCCTGCTCTTCTTGTTCCCTCTTCTCCCTCTTCTCTCTTCCTCTCTCCTCCTCTCCTGCTCTTCTTGTTCCCTCTTCTCCCTCTTCTCCTTTCCTCTCTTCCTCTCTCGTCCCCTCCTCTCCTGCTCTCCCCTCCTCTTTCCTTTCTTCTCTATTCTTTTTGATTCCTCTTTTATTCTCCTCATCTCTCGTTTCCTTTCCTCCCTCCCCCTGTCGTCTCTCCTCTCCCTTTCCTGGTTTCTTCTCTCTTCTTGTCTCCTCCTCCTCTCCATCCTCTTCTCGCTCTTCTACCCTCCTCTCTTCCTCTCCACTCCTTTTTCCTTTCTTCTCTATTCTCTTTTCTTCTCCTCTCCTCTCCTCATCTCTCATTTCCTTTTCTCTCCTTCTCTCCTCTTCTGCTTGTCTCCTCTCTCCTTCTTTCCTCCCTCCCCCTCTCGTCTCTGCTTTCTCTCCCTTTCCTGGTTTCCTCTCTCTCTTCTTGTCTCCTCCTCCTCTCCATCCTCTTCTCTCGTCTCTTTTCTCCTTGTTTCCTCTCCTCTCATCTCGTCTCTCTCCTCTTCTCCCCTTTCCTTGTTTTCCTCTCCTCCTGTTTTTCAGCTCTGTTCTTCTTGATTCCCCTTATTTCTTTTCCTCTCCTCATCTCTCACTTCCTCCTCCTCTCCTTCTTTCCTCTACCCCTCTCTCCTCTTCTCTCCCTTCTTGTTTTCTCCTCTTCTCCTTTTAACCTTGTTTCTTCTCTCTACTTGTCTCCTCTCCTCTTCAACTTCCTCTTCCTCTCCTCTCCTCTCCTCTCCTCTCCTCTCCTCTTCTCTCCATCCTCTGGACTTTTAAAGTGATGGATGTAAAGCTCTGTAAAGTATCCGAGGTACTGTCACTCCGCACTATGTATGAGAATGTCAATCAGCTCTTGTTATGCTCAATGCACTGAAACACAAAGATAAGGAACGTTTTGAATTTATTCAACTTTTTTGCATCATGCTCGTGAGTTTCGCTGCATTCCTGCCTGCCCGTCATATAATCACTGAACTCTTAGCTATTTAACTGTGTGACATATTTATTGCCTGTCTCTCTTGTCCTTCAGAAACCCTCGCACTTAAAAGAATCCTCCCATCACACGTTTTAACATATATATATATATATATATATATATATATATATATATATATATATATATATATATGTGCAATATCATTTATGGATTCGGTTGTTTTTAATTGTGTAGAAAATCACTTAGAAGTTACACAAAAATCAGCCGTGGAGAGTGAGATCATTGAGCTCGCGGTGGCGCTAGAGGAAAAGTCAGATTATCACTAAAGTATTTAGGGTTCATCCTCCGGGGAACACGAACGTCTGAACAAAATTTCATGGCGATCCATCCGAGAGTTGTTGAGATATTTCATGCATATTTCAGGAAAGGACAACACTGGTGTCATATCACGATATCCAAAATGTTAGACGATATATATATATATATATCGCTGCATATATAGATATTGATTTATATTGATGTATTGGATGGAGTGACCAACCATTATCACCATCCATTTTTAAGAGAGGGTTTGTGCCAAAATTGTACTTTTTTTGGATCAGGTTTGCAACTAACTATCTGTCAGTTAATCAGACGTACAACAAAGAAAAGGAAGATCCCACACCCGAAAGCCGCGTACACATGATACGCGATTTGCTCTCTGCGCAGCGCTAGGTTAGCCTGGAAATCCTGAGTAATGAAAATGGCCCAACTCGAGGGGCGGCACCAAGCATGCATTTGAAAATCTCACTGCACGCAATTGGATAACACTACGACCAATCACAACAATACAACATACGCTTAGCTACCAGCGGAGCTAACTGGTAGGTTAAACTCTTAGCTACCAGAGGAGCTAACTGGTAGATTAAACTCTTAGCTACCAGAGGAGCTAACTGGTAGATTAAACTCTTAGCTACCAGAGGAGCTAACTGGTAGATTAAACTCTTAGCTACCAGCGGAGCTAACTGGTAGATTAAACTCTTAGCTACCAGAGGAGCTAACTGGTAGATTAAACTCTTAGCTACCAGCGGAGCTAACTGGTAGATTAAACTCTTAGCTACCAGCGGAGCTAACTGGTAGATTAAACTCTTAGCTACCAGCGGAGCTAACTGGTAGATTAAACTCTTACCTACCAGAGGAGCTAACTGGTAGATTAAACTCTTAGCTACCAGCGGAGCTAACTGGTAGATTAAACTCTTACCTACCAGAGGAGCTAACTGGTAGATTAAACTCTTACCTACCAGAGGAGCTAACTGGTAGATTAAACTCTTAGCTACCAGAGGAGCTAACTGGTAGATTAAACTCTTAGCTACCAGAGGAGCTAACTGGTAGATTAAACTCTTAGCTACCAGAGGAGCTAACTGGTAGATTAAACTCTTAGCTACCAGCGGAGCTAACTGGTAGATTAAACTCTTAGCTACCAGAGGAGCTAACTGGTAGATTAAACTCTTAGCTACCAGAGGAGCTAACTGGTAGATTAAACTCTTAGCTACCAGAGGAGCTAACTGGTAGATTAAACTCTTACCTAGCGCGCTAACTGGTAATTAAACTTAGCATCAGCGGAGGCTAACTGGTAGATTAAACTCTTAGCTACCAGCGGAGCTAACTGGTAGATTAAACTCTTAGCTACCAGAGGAGCTAACTAGTAGATTAAACTCTTAGCTACCAGAGGAGCTAACTGGTGGTTAAACTCTTAGCTACCAGTGGAGCTAACTGGTAGATTAAACTCTTAGCTACCAGAGGAGCTAACTGGTAGATTAAACTCTTAGTTACCAGAGGAGCTAACTAGTAGATTAAACTCTTAGTTACCAGAGGAGCTAACTGGTAGATTAAACTCTTAGCTACCAGAGGAGCTAACTGGTAGATTAAACTCTTAGTTACCAGAGGAGCTAACTGGTAGATTAAACTCTTAGCTACCAGAGGAGCTAACTGGTAGATTAAACTCTTAGCTACCAGAGGAGCTAACTGGTAGATTAAACTCTTAGCTACCAGTGGAGCTAACTGGTAGATTAAACTCTTAGCTACCAGAGGAGCTAACTGGTAGATTAAACTCTTAGTTACCAGAGGAGCTAACTGGTAGATTAAACTCTTAGCTACCAGAGGAGCTAACTGGTAGATTAAACTCTTAGCTACCAGAGGAGCTAACTGGTAGATTAAACTCTTAGTTACCAGAGGAGCTAACTAGTAGATTAAACTCTTTGTGCTCTCGCGAGAACTCTGGATTTCCAGGGTAGCGCTAGGTATGTACGGCGCAGAGAACAAAGCGCAGCGCAGGTATTCATCGTCAAGGGTGGCAAGAAAGCTATTTCCCAATGCTAGGTAACGAAACATGCTGTTATCTCATTGGTTGCTCTTTCGAAAAGTCAGCTTGCCACAAAATTGAAATTATTGGAACTTTGAGCGCATATGTTTCCGCGAGCTGTTTATTTTTCTAAATGATTGCCACAGCCCAAATATAGAACCACAGACGGCAATTATTTTATCAGCTTTAACACTGAAACTATGCGTCAGATTTCGTATCCGATCAGTTCAACGTGCCGGTTCAGGTTCGCTGTGGATGGGACTGAAGTGCGGATTTTCTTTTTGAAAGCCGGTGGGCAAAGTTTACACAGAAATGTCAGATTTTTGTCATCCTCACCGACCTCGACCTCGTCATAAAACTGGTTTAAATGATCATACGAAGCCTCCACGCTGCTTTGATGACTCATTCGGCGGTGAGACACTGGCGGCTGGTGTTGCCAGATTGTGTTTGGTTTTTCCCGCTACATATGAAGGCCTGTTTACGGTGCGTTTTAGCCGTGGTTTTCAGCCTGGAAGGCTCTGTAGAAATCTGGCGCCCTATTGGACGAAGTTAAACTGAGAGAGCGTGGCGTTCACAGACACCAGAATGAAGTAGTTCACGGTAACGTTCATCAGGCGGTTCACGTTCGCCCCAAAATATTCAGGCACAACACTGAGTGCGGGATGTTCATTTTTAAATTCTGACTTGATATTTTCCAAAGCAACTGCATCTAAGAATCCAATATTTTTCTTTTGTAAAATTATCATCTTATCGTTTTTCGCTATTTGTAAAGTAAAAAAAACAACAAAAAAAAATGTAGGTGGCATCTTTAAGTTGCTCAAACTCAGCAGTGAAAAAAAACTTTAAAAAATATTCGCTTTCACGTCAAAGAAGACTCCGAAAACCAGCAAATATTCACATTTGTGAAGCTGGAACTACTGATTTTCTGTTCAAGAATGATTAATCACTAATCAGAGTTGATAATAATGGAATCAGTTTCACAGCTGAGTTATTTTAAAGTAAATCCTTCCTCCGCTGCGTCTCGGAGGATCTTTGAGGGCTTCGAGGTTTCTGGAGGACAGTGATGATATTTCTAATATTTGTGTTGTGTATTGATAATGTATTTGTGTTTACACATAACAACATGAGGCTCTGTTAAGAGTCGAAAAATGTCTTAATTTAAAGTTGCACTTAATGTCGTTTTGCTGAGACGAAAAAAAAAATCATTTTTAGAATATTTAAGCCTTTTTTGTTTTTTTTGTTTTTTTTAAACACCAAAAATCACCCGCTCTGCAGCTTCAGTCCAGGGAAAACGCAGGCGTGATGTCACTTCCTGTTTCCCCAGAGGCGGGTCAGACACTCTGAACTTTTTCAACCGTTAAACGTAGTGTATAAAAAAAACAAACATATTTTAATGAGTGTTATTTATTATATTACGGAGAAATAAAACTAATTTGTGCGCCCAATTTGAATAATTCCTGCCTCCTCCCGTCCTGTAGAGGACAGCCACAGTTTTATCACAGAACTAATTTTCCTTTGTTGCATTACCGTATTTATTTTTATAAGTCGCTCCGGAGTATAAGTCGCATCAGTCAAAAAATGCGTCATGAAGAGAAAAATCATAAATATAAACAAAATTTTCATTCAATGCGTTTCCTTTTATTTTCATGATATTTACTATAACTGCATCAAAAATCTCATGAACACATAAAAAAAAAAAAAAAAAAAAAAAAAAAAAAAAAAAAATAGATTCTTTCAAAGTAGCCACCCTTTCTTTTTTATTAATAAGGGGAATAATACCACTAATTAACCCTGACAAGGCACACCTGTGAAGGTAAAACCATTTCAGGTGACTACCTCATGAAGCTCATTGAGAGAACACCAAGGGTTTGCAGAGCTATCAAAAAAAGCAAAGGGTGGCTACTTTGAAGAATCTAAAATATAAGACATGTTTTCAGTTATTTCACACTTTTTTGTTAAGTACATAATTCCATATGTGTACATTCATAATTTTGATGCTTTCAGTGAAAATCTACAATGTAAATAGTCATGAAAATAAAGAAACGCATTGAATGAGAAGGTGTGTCCAAAATTTTGGCCTGTACTGTATAAGTCGCACCGGACTATAAGTCGCATTTATTTAGAATAAATAAATCCATCTGTCAACTACACAACAGCACACAGAACAACAGGCTGAATACGGTAGGTGTCCGGTATGTTAACGTAACACATTAACAGTTATTGAACTATACAATAGCACCCAGAACAACCAGCTACCAGGGCGTTGGAGGTATTAATGTTAAAAGCGGGAGACTTCGTTCCTCCAGCTCTGGCCATCTCGCTCTCAGCCCGCGATTAGCCGATTAGCTGTCTTTGATTTCTTCATTGCAGTAAGAGTCACCTTTTCGCCAGTCTCCCTCACAAGTTTCTCCCTCATTTCAAACTTTCTTTCTGCTGCTCGATTACCGTTTTCGGGCTGCATATTTTACCACCTGCAGTTTGTTAATCTCTTTTCTTTCTCTGTTGTCTTTAGCAGCAGCGTTCTAGTCGTCACAAGCCTAGAGCGCCCTCTCGCGGCTGTAGACGGTGATGTTTTCAGTATGAATTAACATTTAAAAACATGTTCAATTATATATATATTTTGATATGTAAGTCGCACCTGACTATAAGTCGCAGGACCAGCCGAAGTAGGAAAAAAAGTGCGACTTATAGTCCGGAAAATACGGTAATTACAAAAGGTGCTTCTCATGTCGCTTGAATTACCTCCTCGACTCCTCCACTTGCGTCCCTTCCTCGCGTCTTAGTCCCTCCCACCGAGGAGGCACGGGAGAGACGGGGGGGGGAATCATCGGAGGATAGAGGTAACGAAGAAATGTGTTTTAGAGCAGTGGTTCCCAACCTGGGGTCCAGGGACCCCTCAGGGGGGCGGCAAAGATCACAGGGGGGATCACAAGTCTTTATCTGGTTTGAGGTTGAGGTAAAAAAACAAACAAACAATATTTGCATATGTTAAACAAATTATGATAATACTCTAGAATATATAATGTGTACAAAAGTCTGTATGAAAACTATATATTTTGGTTCTCGCTTAAAATTGTAGGCAGGCAACTTAGTAGGCCAACCCTCCGGGACCTCTTAACCTGGGACCCTTTGCTGTCATCAGGTCAGTGTCACTACCCAAAGTGAGTCGAGTGCAGATGTGAGTCGCGCATGCTCAGATTTAAACTGTTTACGGCATAACGTGTCGTACTGAAATTTGTGAAATCTGTAAAATAATAAACTTTTCTCTTTACATACGATAACAGAAGATGGAAATCATTTCAAAAAAGTTGTAACTATCTATGATTGTTTGATTGCTAACGTTTTAGCTATCTATGATCGTTTGATTGCTAACGTTTTAGCTATCTATGATCGTTTGATTGCTAACGTTTTAGCTATCTATGATTGTCTGATTGCTAACGTTAGCTCAAAACACCATCCAAGTGACAGCCTTTGTTGTGTCTGATTGCTAACTTGTAGCTAGCAGTCATTTCAAAAACGTTCTAGCTATCTATGATTGTTTGATTGCTAACGTTTTAGCTATCTATGATCGTTTGATTGCTAACATTTTAGCTATCTATGATCGTTTGGTTGTTAACGTTAGCTCAAAACGCCGTTAGCATCTAGTAGGCTACTTGATTGCTAACATTAGCTCAAAACGCCATTAGCATCTTGTCGGCTACTTGATTGCTAACGTTAGCTCAAAACGCCGTTAGCATCTTGTAGGCTACTTGTCGCAAAGTGACGCATGCGCAACTCACATCGGCACTCGACTCACTTTGGGTAGTGACACTGTCATCAGGTCAGCTGCTAGCTGTTAGCTGCTAGCTGCTAGTGGGGGTCAGCTTTTCTTAGACATGAGTAGGTGGGGGCGCCCAAGAAAAAAGGTTGGGAACCACTGTTTTAGAGGGATGAGACGTTCTTTTCCTCTGAAACGTTACGGGAATACGTCAGCTGTTTGGGCGGAGTTAGCAACTCCTGCTGCACGGCTTCTGGGAAGGCTGCTCTGGTGTATCCTCACCTGTAGCTGCTCTGGTGTATCCTCACCTATAGCTGCTCTGGTGTATCCTCACCTATAGCTGCTCTGGTGTATCCTCACCTATAGCTGCTCTGGTGTATCCTCACCTATAGCTGCTCTGGTGTATCCTCACCTATAGCTGCTCTGGTGTATCCTCACCTGTAGCTGCTCTGGTGTATCCTCACCTATAGCTGCTCTGGTGTATCCTCACCTGTAGCTGCTCTGGTGTATCCTCACCTGTAGCTGCTCTGGTGTATCCTCACCTGTAGCTGCTCTGGTGTATCCTCACCTGTAGCTGCTCTGGTGTATCCTCACCTGTAGCTGCTCTGGTGTATCACTGCGCTCTGGTTATCCTCGCTCACCTATAGCTGCTCTGGTGTATCCTCACCTGTAGCTGCTCTGGTGTATCCTCACCTGTAGCTGCTCTGGTGTATCCTCACCTGTAGCTGCTCTGGTGTATCCTCACCTATAGCTGCTCTGGTGTATCTTCACGTATAGCTGCTCTGGTGTATCCTCACCTGTAGCTGCTCTGGTGTATCCTCACCTGTAGCTGCTCTGGTGTATCCTCACCTATAGCTGCTCTGGTGTGACCACGTACGTGTAAACAGGGTCTTATAAACTATGATGCAGTGTTGTAGATTAAAGGGCCCTCGTATCCTCACCAGGGCGTTACTATGGATCCCACCTAACTTCGAGGCAAGTCCCGCCCTACGAAGCAGCCTGATTGGTTGAGGTTAGGCATTGACCTCGAGTGGTTAAGGTTAGGATAGCCGATTGGTCAGGGGGATAGGACCTGAACAAATCGGGTTACGTTACCTAGCGTAAGCATGGACGCCTGGCCAATGGTAGCGTGTGAATGCTATTGAAGGGCGGGTCTTGCCTAGAAGTTTCGTGGGTTCCATAATAATAGGGATGGACTGAATCCAGATTTTTGGGGTTTGGCCTGGTTAAGATTCTGCCGAATACCGAATCCTCCTCCCATCTTCAGTCCATTAACCCAGTAAACACATTAATGAAGTAAACAGCATCCACAGCTGTGTATTTTTCATTTTATTTACCTGAAGTTGCTGCATTCTGGCTGCTGTCTGGAGATTCCTTCGTGCACAGCTTGTATTCTTTCGGATGTTTCGTACCAGATGTTGTAACAGCGGCCATGTTGTGTATAGTTTAGGGTCCTCGCCACGAACAGACCAATCAGCATTGAACAGATTGAACATGTAGCTGGACTTGAACGGCCTTCTTCTGACTGAAAGTACTGCCAAACAACAACTGTTTCTGCTCCCCCAATTCCTTCCCCCTTTTTCCCCCTCCTTCTTCCCCCCTCCTTTTCCTTTTTTTTTCTTTTTTTTTTTTTTCAGCCTGCTGCTCACCAGATCCATGTCCACTTTCTCACAGCCTACTGCTCACCAATCCATTCCTTTCACTTTCTACAGCTCCCTGCTCACCAGATCCATGTCCACTTTCTCACAGCCTACTGCCTCACCAGATCCATGTCCACTTTCTCACAGCCTACTGCTCACCAGATCCATGTCCACTTCCTCACAGCCTACTGCTCACCAGATCCATGTCCACTTTCTCACAGCCTACTGCTCACCAGATCCATGTCCACTTTCTCACAGCCTACTGCTCACCAGATCCATGTCCACTTTCTCACAGCCTACTGCTCACCAGATCCATGTCCACTTTCTCACAGCCTGCTGCTCACCAGATCCATGTCCACTTTCTCACAGCCTGCTGCTCACCAGATCCATGTCCACTTTCTCACAGCCTGCTGCTCACCAGATCCATGTCCACTTTCTCACAGCCTACTGCTCACCTGATCCATGTCCACTTTCTCACAGCCTGCTGCATTGAACGCTCCGCCTACGTAAACACCTTCCCGTAACCAACGGCGGCGCCATTATGTCGACCAGCGTAGCGCAAGCGTAGGGTTCGGTTCGGCAGAAACCAAACCCCCGTCGAAAAGCCCAATATTCGGCCGAATCCGAAACCGAATCCTGGATTCAGTGCATCCCTGGAATTAATCCAGGTTTGTATCAGTTTGTGGGAGGAAAAAAAAGTTCAAAAATGTTGAAGATGTTCTTTTTATTGGCCACAAACATACAGAAAGTCTTTCATACATGGACTTATACGTTACCTAAAAACAGCAATACATGCCACATATCAGTAACAATCTATATATATATTTATATATATATATATATATATATATATATATATATATAAATATGCATTCATATCATTTGGTCAAATTTGACCCATTTTTACAAAATGTTTTTATATCAGAAATTTTAGTTTCTTTCAACGAAATTGTCAAAAAATAAATAAATAACACAGATGGTTCCATGCAACTCTCTCCCACAAGTGTAATGAATGATCAGGTTAGTTTAGTTTTCAGTGAAATTGCATTTGAAGAAAAAGATTAAACAAAATAACAAAAAAATGTTGGCAAAAAAACCCAGCAAAAACGTCAAAAAATAGCGCCGAAAAAAATCGACAAACATCGTAAAAAAAAGTGACAAAAGACTTGGGGGAAAAAAACAGCGTAGTAGGGCTGTGCTCGATTGAAGAAATCCTTACTCGACTAACACTCATTCAATTATATCGACTGATCGATTAGTTGATTTAATCGACAGATCTGTAAATCTGAGTTTCTCCGCAAAAGCACCACTTTAATTCTTGCGTTTACCAGAGATGTGCTCGTACGTTTCTCGGAAATAAGTCATTCAGCGTGAAAAAAAAGCATAAAACATCAGTCCCTCCAGAAAAACGTGATTATGCGATCGCATAACTCATCGCATAATCAGCCAAAAAAGCCGCATAAATTGCCGATTTCCGCGCAAAATATGCGGTGCTTGCATGATGTCATAACCCACCGCATTTTCTTTGTAAAAAAAGTCCCATAACATATCTCAGCAGGAAGTTGAAAAATGTTGCGTTTACTTCACACAAGAGCAGCCATTTTCCCCTGTTGCCATGGGAACGTTATGAAGTGATGTCATTATGTGACCTGAACATCATGGAAAAGCAGGGTGTTGGGGGAGGGGGGGGGGGAATCACTTCTTTTTTTCTCTTGTTCATCAAACTGAAGTTTTTGCAAGTTTCCGCAATGTCATCGCATAAAATTCCTTAAATATCATATATAGCATATTCCATCGCTTTCTTTAAGAAAACGAGCAGCATAGTCAAGGACTTTTGCCCCGCGACAATCACAAAAAAACTCCTAATTTTTCTGGAAGGACTGGATACCGTTTTGAAACTATTTAATTTTTTCTCCCCAAACGCTATAAAATTTAATAAAAAAAACAAAACAAAACAAAATTAAAGCAGTGAACTTATCATTATTAATTATATCGTTTCTATGGAGCCATCGGTGTCGTCGTCTGGATCAGATTAGACCCAAGGAAATCAGGAAGGTTAATAATAATAAGTATGACTCGACAGATGTTTTTGTTGTTTCCATATTTTATTTACAGTTTTCTTAGAAACGTATTTAAAAAAAAAAAAAAAAACGACTCAAAACATTACAGGGGAAATGAAACTGAAAGTACACACACACACACACACACAGGTCAACAGATTCTCTCTGATTGTGTTCTTAATTTTTTGTATTTAATATTCGTATTGCTTGATTTTAACTGTGACATATATATAGTGTTATTATTATTATTATTATTATTATTGTTATTGTTGTTGTTAGCCTACAGTTAGTTCTCCGTTCCTCGCTCACTGGAGTCGCACTGAGAGGGTGAAGTCATGAAAAGCTTTGTAAAACCAGAATACTATTTGCACATTATAACAAATAAAAGTTTAATAAAAATCACATCTTCATACTGCTGTTCTTTTCTTATCGGTGGTCTACCTGTCTGTGTGCGTGTGTGTGTGTGTGTGTGTGTGTGTGTGTGTGTGTGTGTGTGTGTGTGTGTGTCTGTCTGTCTGTCTGCCTGTGTGTGTGTACCTGTGTGCGTGTGTGTGTGTTTGTGTGTCTGTGCGTGTGTGTACCTGTGTGTGTCTCTGTGTCGGTGTGTGTGTGTGTGTTTTGTGTCTGTCTCTGTGTGTTTGTGTGTCTGTGTGTGTGTACCCGTGTGTGTGTGTGTGTGTGTGTGTCTGTGTGTGTGTACCTGTGTGCGTGTGTGTGTGTGTGTGCGATTGTGTGTGTGTCTGTCGCTGTTGCTGTGTGTGTCTCTGTGTGTGTGTGTGTTTGTGTGTCTGTCTCTGTGTGTTTGTGTGTCTGTGTGTGTGTACCTGTGTGTGTGTGTGTAAGTGTGTGTGTGTCTGTGTGTGTGTACCTGTGTGCGTGTGTGTGTGTGTGTGATTGTGTGTGTGTCTGTCTGTCTGTCTGTCTGTCTGTGTGTGTCTCTGTGTGCGTGTGTGTGTTTGTGTGTCTGTCTCTGTGTGTTTGTGTGTCTGTGCGTGTGTGTACCTGTGTGTGTACCTGTGTGTGTGTGTGTGTACGTGTGTGTGTGTGTGTGTGGGGCGGTTCAGTGTTTTGCGATTCCGTTATAAATAATAAAACATATAACAGCTGTTACGTCAGTTCTACGATACTTGTGCTCATTTAAAATCAATCACTCAATACTGGTCTTTATTGTTAGTATAATGAATTTGTGATTATTTGGCTAAAGATTTCTATTTTCTTTCTCTCTACCTCGCTGACACAACCACTGAGCTTTATGCAAATGATTGCGTAATGACATCACAAATATGCAAATGAGCGGGTGACTTCATCTAGCTAACTTTTTAGCGACTTTTGGAGCTGGTGCCAGCGACTTTCATTGGAAAAGAGTTGGCAACAGTGTGACTCACATCGGGGTAGTGACAGCACTGTCGCACTGCTTGCTCTTGAGGGACTTATTGTAATTGTTGGGGCTTTGTAAATTATAGAGTGTGGTCTAGACCTACTCTATCTGTAAAGTGTCTCGAGATAACCTATGTTATGATTTGATACTATAAATAAAATTGAATTGAAATTGAATTGACAGTAAGTCTCGTGGTTATGACACAACCGTTAGCCTATTTTTATAAAAGCGTCTGCTACGGAGCCATAACGTGAGGTACAAGGTAATGGAGCCTTTTATACATTGTCGTGTTTCTTTAGAAATAAACAATAAACAAATAGAGTCTTTAAACGCTTCAGATGTAAAGTTATTCGCTGTCAAAGTGGCGCCAAAATGAATGGGAGTCAATGGGACGCTAGCGGGAGGTGATGGCTTGGTAGCATCAAAATGGCGCCGTAGGAGCTACGCTTGACAGACGCCGGCTTACCCCCCCCTTGTGTCTTGCTCGTCTCTTCTCTTGGTCTCTCGCCTGTGAAATGAAGCTGCCTTCAAGTGCAGTCGGAAACGTCCAATACGTTGTTGTTTTGAAACGAGACGGGGCTGAGAGCTGACTTCTGCCGGCTCTTATTACATTTTTTTTAACATTTTATTTCCACACAAAAGAAACTCCAAAGCTATATATATATATATATATATATATATATATATATATATATATATATATATGTGTGTGGTTTTTTCTCTGCTGTATCCTGTTACTGTTTGAAGCAGCAATGATCAATAAAGTTTGATTTAATCTGACTCCCACTTTACTCCTCATGTTACAGAGCCAGAGAAATCTAACCTGGTTACTGCATGGTGCAGAGCTTTCACTCACTCTATGTGGTACTAAGAGTATTTCTCGCTGGTACTACTACTATTTAATACTACGTACTACTACTATTTAATACTACAGAGTTGTATAATCGTGTAAAAATGCAGAATGACTCCGATTTTCATCAGAAAATGGAGAAAATACTGAGTTTAAGAGGCGCTTTAGAGCACAATCAGGGATGAAGGTCACACTCGCCAAACGAGTGGGAGGATAAGTGTCAGTCGCCATGGGTCCTCTCCTCCCCCCCCCCCCTCTCCTCTGCGGTTGCCACGGTTACCTAGCAATGTTGTAGGTCTCCGTGGCGTCGAGCAGGAGGTCTGTGCTTTGGCCGGGAGCGGCTCGGCTTGAATCATCAGGCAGCGTGAAACACACACATAGACACACACACACACACACACACATAGACACACACACACACACACACACAGACACACATAGACACACACACACACATAGACACACACACATAGACACACACACACACACACACACATAGACACACACACACACACATAGACACACACATAGAAACACACACACACACACATAGACACATAGACACACACACACACACACACACACACACACACACACATAGACACACACACACACACACACACACACACACATAGACACACACACACACACACACACACACACACACACACACACACACACACACACACACACACACACACACATAGACACACACACACACACACACACACACACACATAGACACACACACACACATAGACACACACACACACACATAGACACACACACACACACATAGACACACACACACACACACACACACACACACACATAGACACACACACACACACACACACACACACACACACACACACACACATAGACACACACACACACACATACACACACACACACACACAATACAAACACATAACACACACACAATAAACACACACAACAATAGACACATACACACACACACTAGACACACACGGGCATTATTAGATCTTCATTCATTACTAGGAGATTACACAGGGTGGTGGACACACACACACACACACACACACAGAGACACACTACACGCATAGAGAGATACACACAGAGACACCACACACACACACACACACACACATAGACACACACACACACACACACACACACACACACACACACATAGACACAACACACACACACTAGAACGCACACACACACACACACACACACACACACACACACACACACACACACACACATAGACACATACACACACACTAGACACACACGGGCATTATTAGATCTTCATTCATTACTAGGAGATTACACAGGGTGGTGGGACACACACACACACACACACACACACAGAGACACACTCACACGCATAGAGAGATACACACAGAGACACACACACACACACACACACACACACACACACACACACACACACACACACACACACACACACACACACACACACACACATAGACACACACACACACACACACACACACACACACACACACACACACAAAGACACACACACACGAGACACTACTACGCATAAGAGATACACACAGAGACACACACACACACACACACCGCACACACACACACACACAACACACACACAGGACCACACACACACACACCAGCACACACACACACACACACACACACACAGAGACACACTCACACATAGAGATACACAAGAGACACACACACACACACACACACACAACACACAAACAACAAAAAAAACACACACTGCGTTTACCTGCCGCAGAGACACACTCACAGGCATAGAGAGACGCACACACAGAGATACACACATACTCACTCACACACACGCAGAGACACATTCACACACACACAGAGACACACACAGACACACACACGCACAGAGACGCACATTCACACACACACACACACGCAGAGACACACTCACTCACACACACGCAGAGACACACACACTCACTCACACACATGCACAGAGACACACACACACACACGCACAGAGACACACACACAAACACACACACACACACACACGTTGAACAGATCTGATTGGAAGTGTACTAACTGAACAATCTCTCTTATGTTTCCTTTTATCCTTTTCCAAATTATTTTTAAGTAAATTAAGTTTTCTGTAATGTAATTTTGGTATTTATAAAGAAAAAAAAATTGACTAAATGTATATAAAAAATATATATATTCTAGAAAACTTCTAGGAAATAAATATATATATATATACATACAGTGAAGCCCGAAATTATTCATACCCCTGGCAAATTCTGCCTTAAAGTTACTTTTATTCAACCAGCAAGTCTTCTTTTTGACCGGAAACGACACAGGCTTCTCCCAAAAGATAATAAGACGATGTACAAGAGGCATCATCGTGGAAAAAATATATATATTACTCATCTTTTATTTACATTTGAACAAAAAAGTGGCATGTCCAAATTATTCACACCCTTTGCAAAACTGTCACAGTCTTATGGGAAAATCCAAAGTTCTCTACCATTTCAAATAGTCCGAGCTGTTGTAAAGCATCCTAATTACCCTGATTCACTGGGAACAGCTGTTTTAATCAAGTCAACAGGAGAAAAACAGAAGCTCTCTGCTGTTTACGATTACACGTGGCCGGCTATTTTCATAAACGGACATTTCAACCTCTCCGTTTTCAGAAAAGTGTTCGTTTATATGTACCCGTGTATATATATATATGTATATATATATATATACAGTACAGGACAAAAGTTTGGACACACCTTCTCATTCAATGCGTTTCCTTTTCATTTTCATGACTATTTACATTGTAGATTCTCACTGAAGGCATCAAAACTATGAATGAACACATATGGAATTATGTACTTAACAAAAAAGTGTGAAATAACTGAAAACATGTCTTATATTTTAGATTCTTCAAAGTAGCCACCCTTTGCTTTTTTTATTAATAAGGGAAATACTTCCACTAATTAACCCTGACAAGGCACACCTGTGAAGGTAAAACCATTTCAGGAGACTACCTCATGAAGCTCATTGAGAGAACACCAAGGGTTTGCAGAGTTATCAGAAAAAGCAAAGTCTAGCTGGGAGGAGGCCTCGGGGAAGACCCAGGACTAGGTGGAGGGGCGTCCAGCTGGGAGGAGGCCTCGGGGAAGACCCAGGACTAGGTGGAGGGATTATATCTCCAACCTGGCCTGGGAACGCCTCGGGATCCCCCAGTCAGAGCTGGTTAATGTGGCTCGGGAAAGGGAAGTTTGGGGTCCCCCTGCTGGAGCCGCTCCCCCCCGCGACCCGACACCGGATAAGCGGAAGAAGATGGACGGATGGACAAGACGTTACGCACTGTGAAAAATCTCAGAGGACGTGGTCGGAAGCCAAAAGTGACACCTGTGCTGGCCGGGAGGATAGTGAGAGAGGTGAAAAAAAGAATCCAAGGATCACCACCAAGGCCATCCTGAAGAATCTGGACTCTGCTGGTGCACAAAATCCCACTTGGCCTTCGCAAATGCTCATCTGGACAAAGAAGAAGACTACTGGTCTTCTGTTTCATGGTCAGATGAAACAAAAATTTAATTGTTTGGCCACAATGATGTAGCCTTCATTTGGCGTAAAAAAGGAGAAGCCTTCAACCCTAAAGGAGCTTACACACCGCTCCAACAAATACCAACCAACTCCAACGGTGTAAAGTTGGCAGTTGTTGGCAATTGTCAGTTGGTTGTCTTTGTCACTACCCAAAGTTAATCGAGTGCCGATGTGAGTCGCGCATGCGTCACTTTGCGACAAGTAGCCTACAAGATGCTAACGGCGTTTTGAGCTAACGTTAGCAATCTAACAATCACAGATAGCTAAAACGTTTTTAAATGACTGCTAGCTACAAGTTAGCAATCAGACACAACAAAGACTGTCACTTGAATGGCGTTTTGAGCTAACGTTAGCAATCAAACAATCATAGATAGCTAAAACATTAGCAATCAAACGATCATAGATAGCTAAAACGTTTTTGAAATGACTGCTAGCTACAAGTTAGCAATCAGACACAACAAAGGCTGTCACTTGAATGTATGCTGAGCTAACGTAGCAATCAAACAATCGCAGATAGCTAAAACGTTTTTAAATGACTGCTAGCTACAAGTTAGCAATCAGACACAACAAAGACTGTCACTTGAATGGCGTTTTGAGCTAACGTTAGCAATCAAACAATCATAGATAGCTAAAACATTAGCAATCAAACGATCATAGATAGCTAAAACGTTTTTGAAATGACTGCTAGCTACAAGTTAGCAATCAGACACAACAAAGGCTGTCACTTGAATGGCGTTTTGAGCTAACGTTAGCAATCAAACAATCGCAGATAGCTAAAACGTTTTTAAATGACTGCTAGCTACAAGTTAGCAATCAGACACAACAAAGGCTGTCACTTGAATGGCGTTTTGAGCTAACGTTAGCAATCAAACAATCATAGATAGCTAAAACGTTTTTGAAATGACTGCTAGCTACAAGTTAGCAATCAGACACAACAAAGGCTGTCACTTGAATGGCGTTTTGAGCTAACGTTAGCAATCTAACAATCATAGATAGCTAAAACGTTTTTGAAATGATTACCAACTTCTGTTATTGTATGTAAAGAGAAAAGTTTATTATTTTACAGATTTCACAAATTTCAGTATTTCGAGCTGGTAGAATGTTGTCAATTGTTGGAAAATGGACGACATTGGTCCGACATTCTCCAACTCCACCAGACCAGACTGGACATGTCAAACTCTAACGACTCCATCCAGCAAACGCCAACAAACACAGACGGCCGGCCCACACTGACCCAACTGTTGGAGTTTGTTGGAGTTTGTTGGAGTTTGTTGGTGTTTGTTGGTGTTTGTTGGTGTTTGTTGGAGTTTGTTTGTGTCTGTTGGTGTTTGTTGGAGTTTGTTGGAGTTTGTTGGTGTTTGTTAGTGTTTGTTGGAGTTTGTTGGTGTTTGTTGGAGTTTGTTGGTGTTTGTTGGAGTTTGTTGGTGTTTGTTGGAGTTTGTTGGAGTTTGTTGGTGTTTGTTGGAGTTTGTTGGTGTTTGTTGGAGTTTGTTGGTGTTTGTTGGAGTTTGTTGGAGTTTGTTAGTGTTTGTTGGAGTTTGTTGGTGTTTGTTGGAGTTTGTTGGTGTTTGTTGGTTTGTTGGAGTTTGTTGGTGTTTGTTGGAGTTTGTTGGAGTTTGTTGGTTTTGTTGGTTGTTGGTTTGTTGGTGTTTGTTGGTGTTTGTTGGAGTTTGTTGGAGTTTGTTGGTGTTTGTTGGTGTTTGTTGGAGTTTGTTGGAGTTTGTTGGAGTTTGTTGGTGTTTGTTGGAGTTTGTTGGTGTTTGTTGGTGTTTGTTGGAGTTTGTTGGAGTTTGTTGGAGTTTGTTGGTGTTTGTTGGAGTTTGTTGGAGTTTGTTGGAGTTTGTTGGTGTTGTTTGGAGTTTGTTGGAGTTTGTTGGTGTTTGTTGGAGTTTGTTGGAGTTTGTTGGAGTTTGTTGGTGTTTGTTGGAGTTTGTTGGTGTTTGTTGGTGTTTGTTGGTGTTTGTTGGAGTTTGTTGGAGTTTGTTGGTGTTTGTTGGAGTTTGTTGGAGTTTGTTGGTGTTTGTTGGTGTTTGTTGGAGTTTGTTGGAGTTTGTTGGTGTTTGTTGGAGCAGTGTGCAAGCTCCTTAAGAACACCATCCCCACTGTCAAACATGGTGGTGGGAACCTAATGTTTTGGGGGTGTTTTTCAGCCGGTGGACCAGGGGACATAATCACAACAAACGGCACCATGATAACGGAGCAATACATCAAAATTCTCAACAACAACATCAGGCAGTCAGCAGAGAAACTTGGCCTTGGGCACTAGTGGACATTTCAGCACGACAACGACTCAAAACGCACAGCAAAAGTGGTGAAGAAATGGTTAGCAGAAAAAAACCTTAACGTTTTGCAGTGGCCCAGCCAGAGTCCTGACTTAAATCCAATTGAGAGTCTGAGGAGGGAGCTAAAGATCAGGGTGAGGGCAAGGAGACCCTCCAACCTGAACAAGTTGGAGCTTATCGCTAAAGATGAATGGGCAAAAATACCAGTGGAGACATGTAATAAGCTGGTCAGCAATTATGGGAAGCATTTGATTGCTGTAATAGCCAATAAAGGCTTTTCTATTGATTATTGAGAAGGGTATGAATAATTTGGACATGCCACTTCTTGTTCAAATGTAAATAAAAGATGAGTAATATTTTTTTTTCCACAATGATGCCTCTTGTACATCGTCATACAGTTTTTCTCAGTCGCTTTGGTGCATTTCTCACGTCACTATTTACAAATTTGCACAACAGTTAGTTCAACCTCCACAACATTTAGTCATTTGTGCACATCATAGTAGCAGTTTATCATTCCTTCCAACAAATTGCAAATGCTTTTGGACATGCATCAATTGCTTTCATACAACTCTCTGCTGTTTTATAACATTATCATTTGTTTCTGTCATGTCAATCAAAATTTACTATACTTGTGAATGTTGAATAGTCATTCCATATAAAACTAATAGTCCTCATTTCATTGCTTGAGTCATTACATACAAAAATGTTGAACTAGTTGTCAAAGTCTGTCAAGCTAATTTTACAAATCTTTTTAAATCTTTTTTTTTTCCTGAAAATGTCTCCTAAATTGAACAATTTCTCTCAGGTGAATCTCAGCTTTCACTGATGAGAAGGGGTGTGTGAAGCATTAGTTGCAACCAGTGATAAGCCACTTCTCTACAATCACTGTCAGAGCTGAATCCCATAAACCCCCACTTTACAAGCATATATGAACCAAGCAGGACATAGTGTGTACCATTTCTACAATACTGTGACACAGAAATGGAAGTTCAGCCTCGTGGAAGAGGGGTGAGGGTGCGGAGAGGAAGGGGAAGGGGACAAAACAGGGGGAAGAGGAAGAAGAGGCCAAAGTACATAGGCGGATCCCTGATGAAATCAGGGCTACAATTGTGGCTCATGTTGTCAATCACGGCCTCACAATGGCTGAGGCTGGTCGTAGGGTGCAGCCAAACGTTGGGAGAACCACTGTAAATCCAATTATTCAAACATTTCGTCAGGAGAACAGGTGTGTATAAATGGACAGTAATTCAGCACTAAACAATCTGCACTGCACTAACTGTCATTGTGTCATACACGAAGCTTGCAGTGGGACAATAACTTTACTGTACATTTTACATTTAGACGTACAGCTTTACTGCATCACACATTTAGTGTATTGTAGTGTACAGTAGTGTTACGGTAAAGACTTGCCATATTTACTGTAATTTTACTCTGCACCACACAGGATTGCAAGACAACCTTGCAGAGGTGGAAGAGGGTGTATTTTTACTCCGCAACAAGAAGAAACCATTTCTGCAATGGTGATTGCAAACAATGCCATAAAGGTTGAGAGAGATACAAAGTGCTGTTATAGAGGATGACGACGTCTTTGGGAATATTGAATCTGTTTCAGTCGCTACAATTGACAGAGTGCTCAGGAGGAATGAAATGCGCATGAAACAACTGTACAATGTGAACAGAGTGAAGGAGATCCATCACCAGTATGTACAGGTAAAACATGTATGTGTTCTATGCATATTCTAATGTTCAGTGCTGTAAACTGTTTACTTTGTGTAGTGTCATGCGCTACACTTACATGACAGTTCTGTGTATGTGTATTCACAGTGCATACTGTACAATATGTTGTCCAAAATGCATTATGTTACACAGGAAAAGTTTAGTCATAGTTTTTCTCACTCCCTCTTCTGTAATAAAGCATGTACTGGAGCTGGAGGCCAGGGAACAGCGCGCTGCACACATTCATATACAGGGACATAATGCCTGAGAATGAGAGGGGTCTAACTGGAGACCAGCATGTTGTTGCTTTGGATAATGTGCGTTTTGACCACTCGGATGTCGTCAGACAGTGGTTTGCAGCACATAATAGGATGCTGGTGGAAGGTATATGACCGGCATCCACATACCCTAATGGCCCTGCTAGCAGCCATGGATGCAGCAAGTGATGACATCACAGCAGAGTCCTGCAGAGGGTGGATTCGCCACTCGAGGAGATACTTTCCTCGCTGCATTGCAAGAGATGATATTCGCTGCGATGTAGATGAAAATATGTGGCCAGACGGAGAGGAACGTCTGGATGTTCATGAAAGATTACAGTACTATGTATGTTGTATGTTCAGTTCAAATATGTACTGCGATGTTGTTTACCGTTGTGCACAGCTGTACCCAAAAGGGAGTTTGTGTTTGTTATAAATAAGGGTGTATTTTTTCTTTTGCACAATGCTGTGAACAAATTAGCATATGCAGCAAAAATGTGAAACATACATATTTAGTGTCTTGTACTCATTTACCTCACTAAATACAGTAATGTGTAACTTTACTGTATTTTTCAAATGGCTGTGCAAATAGTATATAGTGCTTTTTTTTTGCATTGGAAAACATTTACAGAGTAAACTGTCATAATGAAAACATGACAAAGCCATCTTGTTCATAAACAATATGGTGTCAGGACTTTTCATCTTGATGACACTGACGCTTTCATTGACATGAATACTTGCTTTTGAGGAATGAGCTATCCATTTTGAGCAAGTGACACGCTTTTGCAGGTTATCAACTAGGTTTTGCAGTTTGTACTAATTGTTTTGAGAACTGCATTAACTGTTGTGCAAATGTCAATAATAGTGATGTGAGAAATGCACCAAAGCGACTGAGAAAAACTGTATTATCTTTTGGGAGAAGCCTGTGTCATTTCCGGTCAAAAAGAAGACTTGCTGGTTGAATAAAAGTAACTTTAAGTCAGAATTGTGTGTGTGTGTGTGTGTGTGTGTGTATGTGTGTGTGTGTGTGTGTGTGTGTGTGTGTGTGTATATATATATAGATATACATATTTCTTCTAAACAATTCATCTTCTTTTTTAATTTAATTTATTGTCAACTTCGTGATTGTAAAATTGTGAATAATTGAAAAAAATTAAATAAAACCACACATGCACAGACACTCTCTCTCACACACACACACACACACACACACAAGCACACGCGCGCACACACGCCCAGAGACACACACGCACACACACTCACAGAGACACACCCACACACTCGCGCGCGCGCGCGCACACACGCACACGTGCAGAGAAAAAAATAAAATGTGTTGCCAGCTTCCGGTCCCGCTGACGTCGTGTGCAGCTTGATGGCTGCAGCCCACAGTGGGCGGTGTCCTCGGGCGTCCTGCGCTGTGTTTTCCCACTCAGTTTTTTTTTTCCTGATCTACCACGTGGAGTTTAGGATTTCGCGGGATTTTCCCCGCGCATCTCACAGTCAGTCTGTGACAGACAGTTCGCCACTAAAATCTAAAACACACCGGAGGAGTTGTGGTTTTATTCAACACGAGCGCCACTTAAAATACCTTCTTGATTCTAATGTTCATCTGTGAAGTGCTACAATTAGGC